>NC_058161.1:24781566-24795968 GCF_020080835.1 Cotesia glomerata | reverse complement strand
AGTTTTCTACTAAGAGCCTTTTCTATTAATACACACGCACCATTTCTGTTGAGAGCGTTGAGAGAAACAAAGCAACTAAATGGAAGTTAGTACCGAACAAACCAGGCTTACCAACACAGGAAGCTTATTAGCTACAACACTCAAATTCAGAAATGAGTATAATACTCTGTACCGACAGAGCTAAATAAAAGCTCTGTTGATTATTTTTTTCGAAATAAAAAGCATTTGGATCAAGTTTTATAGTAGATTTACATCTTGATTTTAACGTATTTTTACAGTGAATTTTCATATTATTTTGAATAATATGCAATGATGAGTGTTTAGGTGAGTTTGTGTATTATAGGAACTTTTACATTTTGTCTCTTACAAAAAATTTATAAATTTTATAAAATATAAAATAAATTTGTTATAAGAAAGACCAAAAAATCATTTATGTGACATTTTTAACGTTTATATTTATATATTAGTGCATTTCGTGAGTTAAGTATTGAATTAATTAGTAAAAAAAAAAGTTTACAGTCTCAGGTTAACGGAATTAGTAATTTAACATAAAAAATAAAAATATAGCATGTGATATTTTTTTTGTAATTTTATTGGAAAATATTATAAATTTTTTATTAGTGTTATCTTTGACCGCGGATATCTTTGAAGCCGTTAATCTGAGGAACTTTGGTCTTCAGACGTTTTTTGTAGAGCGTAAAATTTCCTACTAATATCATTTTTCAGATTGTTGTTACGATAAACCGTTCCAAAGTAATAAAAATTAAAAAATTAAAAAAAATTTTTCCCGTGTTATTTAAATGGAAAATAAAGAAATGGATACAGGCAAATCTTACTATTGATATTAAGAGCTCACATGGGCGCCAAAATTTTTGTTTTTAGGTATACTATCAATTTTTAGACACCAAAAGAAAAAAAAAAAAATTCGTCTTTTTTTGAAACACCCTAGTAGGGGCGTTAGCGTCGAGTTTTAGTATGACGCTGCGTCGAGTCGCCACATATCCAGGCCAAACAGCTACGCCTAGAATCCGTAAAAAGGATTCCCCCCCCCCCTAAGGGAAAAAAAAAAACACACACACACACACTATCTTAAAAATCATCAAGAAAGCTTCAAAGCCTCATAACGTCGAAATCTGATCAAAACTTGAATTTCGAAAAACGGGGTAAAACCAATAACTTCCCAATTTTCTAAAATTTTCAATTTTCTTAGCGGTAAGTTAAAACGGTCAGGAAACTACATTTATACATTTGTGACGTTATAATTCAGCTAGCTATATACTTTTTTCTCAATGTGAAAGTTATTGTACTCCAAATATTTTCAAGATAATGTTTCACTGACTACAAACAAGACTTTTGAGCTGCAAGAGCTCAAAAACGTCGTAATAGGTGGAATTTGAAGCGCTATTAGTTTGAAATTAGCCGAAAATTGCAAGGATGACCTGGAGTCATCCGTTTTACTAATTTTTTTCTCAAAATTTTCATGTGAAAATGTCAATTGATCGATTCCAGAGTGTTTTGAATCAATTCGGAAATTGTTTTTTGCTTTAGTAGTTTGATTTTTAAATCTATTCGGGTCTATCGCGTTTTGGCACCCACAACGATTCATGCCCATATTTGTCCCTAACAAAAATTAGCAAAAATAGCAAGACGTAGCAAATGAGTCTATCAAAGATTTGTAAGCTTTTATTTTCAAAATATCTATCACTTTACAAATTGACAAAGTTCCAAAAATTTTCTCCACCGTACTTTAGATGGCTCTTAACTTCTATCGTTTATTATACCCCTGAAATATATCATTTTTCGACATGTTTGTTAAATTTTTACAATTCAAACTAAAAATTCAAATTTTTCATTATATCATTGTAAAGATCTATTTTACTATCTGATATCCTAAAAACCGGTTAACCACACTTTCCATTCGTCACTGTCAAAGGAACTTTTAATGTTTCTTGCATAAAATAAGCAAAATTCTCTTTTCGGGAAAAATTATCTTAGGTCCAATAATCAGTGAACTGATTTACAAACTAATTTACATGTAAATTATGATTTATTTATTAGGCACGATTTAATATGCCAAAATTGGAAACTTTTCTTGTGACAATAGAGCATACACTTCAAGTATTATCAATAATTATTAATAAAACTTACCGATTTTCTCCATAAATATCTGTATAACTGCTGCGATAAAGACCTTGTGCTTCATCGTTAACTTTACCTCGGTATCTCAAATGTAAAGTATGAATTCCTTCAGATAGTTCCTCTTGAAATGTAATTGTTAAAAAATCTGTTTCATTGTCAATTTTATAGTTAACAGATTGATGCATTCCGTTTTCATTTTCTATCGTAATATTATCGCTTATTTCAAGATTTTTTGCATATAAAACTAAAAAATTACTTTTTTGCTTTATTTGTATTTCAATATCAGATTCGCCGTCGTAAGTCCAATTGTCTTTTTTCAGGAGAGGCATTATTTTAATAGCATAATGAATAGGTTTGACATAATCAGGTAAAGGATGGATACTAGATATTTCTGAATTTGAAGCAACTTCTCTCATCTTGAACTGAATCAATACACCATACACAATGAGTTTTATGATAGAATATATCAAATATTTTCGATTTAGATGCTTCATGATTTTTAGTAGATTTCATAGAAATCTAAATATTGTATTGGTTCTCATGACGCAACTTTTGGAAAATTTTGCTATTTCCTCACTCAGCTCGTCGAACTGATTCAGAAAATACATATGGTTCAAAAGTTTATATATGTATGTATGTATATATATATATATATATATATATATATATATATATATATATATATATATATATATATATATATATATATACGATATAACGGGCTATGTCTCTACTCTAACTTCCGCAATTCTAATCGGATCTCAATAAAATTTAACATACTTATTTTTTGACCGGTTTCTGAGGTTAAGTTCTAAGATGATCAACGTCCAAATTTTCAGTGACCGTTTAGAAACGACACTTTCTAAATTAATTAAAATTTTGGACCGAAATAAAATTTTAATTAAAAAAGTTAATATTGTGAAATAATTTGATTAAAAAAATTTTTTATTATCCATGCTTTAATCAAATGTGACTTATTGAGTCGGAGGAAATATTAAAATCAGATTGAATTTTAATTAATTATAGAAAACAATATTTTTAACGATGTTGATCTGAAAACGTCACTGAAAATTTGGACATTGATAAGCGAATTCTCATAATCTTAAAACTCGTTTGATGAATATTGGAGGAACTACTGACTTTATAAAAAAAACTTTGTAATCAAAATTGGTTTTAAGTACTATATTCTTTAATTTTTTAAGGTTTATAAAATTTCACAATTCTAATTAATTTGGAAATTGTCGTTCTGAAAAAGCCATTTAAAATTTGGAAATTGATAACAAAAAATTTTACAAATATTAAAATATAATTAAAAAAAAAAAAAGTTAGTTTTTATAGTTATTATTTTTTGTCTTGTAAATATTTTAGAAAAAACTCTTAGAGATCGAAGATATAAAATCCAGAAGACTGAGATGAAGATAAATTTGCCATCATAATAATTAAAATAGAAATGATAATAATATAAAATAAAATGTATAATATAACTTTTAAGTTTTGTAGAATTATATAAATTAACTATAGAATAAATAATAATGATTTTTTTGCCCTCTGGGCGGAAAGTGACAACTTTCGTCCCGCTGCGCTAAACTAAGTTGCCGCTTTCCGCCTTCGTCGGACAAAAAAATAGTATACACTCCACGGGAAGTAAATAAGAAAGCCTCAGATCACATGGTTGTTGACCTCGGCTTCGCCTCGGCCAACAATTACATGTGATCTGAGACATTTCTTACTTTACTTCCTAGGTGTGTAATATACTATTTAAGAAATAACTATGTGGATTGTCTTTGTAGTAATTAAAAAAATGATAAATATCATTGATGAGCATCTAATCCTTGATTAAAAAAAAAATAAAAAAATATTGGAAATAACGAAATTTGAATTGTTTTCAATACTTCTGAATACTTTAAACACTTTCGAATTTCTTCTCTTAGGGAGCATGAACATTGTCAATCGGTTTAAATTATTATTTTTAATCAGGGATAATTATGATTTTGAAAAATAATTTTATTGTATATAAAATGAAATCTACTTCCATTTCAGCTGCCGAATGGCCTTTTTATTTTTAAGTTGAATTGATAACTCAAAAATTTTCCGCTAGTATCAAATTTTAGAAATTTCGCTTATGAAACACCAAGTTACTTCATTTATCAACAACCGTTGTGAAATATGAGTTTCGAATAAAATAATATAAAGTACTCCAAACTCGAGCTTATAGTCTTGGCATTAAAGATACCTGATAATTAGATTATATCTTTCGAGTTATTATCTTTTTATGTTTAAATATTATATGTCTTGTTGTAAAACAGTTGTGAGTCAAACAAAACGTGAGTCGAATAAAATTTAATGATTGATGCAAAATTTATTGCATATAATAAAACTAAAATTCATAAAACTATTATAAATAAAAATTAGAAAAACGGTTGACCCTGAAGGCCATCCCTGCAACTTCCCGCTAATTCCATACCTAGGCGCTTAAAATTGCACTTATGACGTTTTTGAGCCCGCCGAGCTCAAAAATACAATTTATATGTTATTTTGAGCTCTCTGAGCTCAAAGAGATAGCTATGCTATGCTTTTGAGCTCTTCGAGCTCAAAAGTCTTATCAAAATTCGATGAAACACGATTTTTCTAATTTTCAAACTGCTGTAACTTTTTAATAAATCAACCGATTTTCATGCGGTAGGCGGCGATCGATGTGGTTTTTTGAACTCTATAAAAAATTTTGGACAAAAAAATTGATCTGATGAAAAATTTCGGAGTTATTACAAAAAAAAACTTTTTTCGACAACGATATCTCACGAACGCATCAACCGATTCTGACGCTCTATGTGGCGATCGATGCAAGTTTTCAAGATTAAGAGCTGATTAGTTTTTGAAGATCGTTTCAGCCAATTCGGAGATATTTAAAAAAATGAAAAAAAAAACAACTTTTTTTGTCACTTTTTTTGCAATTTCTCGAAATCTACTGGTCCGAATCGGTTCCAACTTAAAGGAAATCTAAGTTTGGCGATGCCCTTTCGAATGACACCAACCGCGATGAAATCGGTCAAGCCGTTCAAAAGTTACAAGAGGTTTACACACACACACATACACACACACACACACACACACACACACACACACACACACACACACACACATACAGACGTACGGACATCATCGTGAAAATAGTCAGGAAAGCTTCCTAGGACCTCGAAACGTCGAGATCCGATGAAAACTCGATTTTCGAAAAACGGGGTAAAACCAATAACTTCTCGATTTTTTAAAATTTTCAATTTTCTTAGCGGGAAGTTAAAAATTTTTCACAACCTCCCGCTATAAAAATTTATGATTTGAAAAATTTGGAAAATGGTTGACCATGAAGGCAACGCCATCCCTGCAACTTCCCGCTAATTCCATAGCCGATCAAAAACAGTTCCACTGTAAAAAATAGCGCCAAGTCCACGTTCATAAGACTATTATAAGAACAAAATTTTTTTCCTTTACAGAAAGATATAAAATAAAAAAATCAAAGAATCCAAGTAACTGATATGATTGTATATGATTTTCGATAATTAAAAAAAATTTTGTTGTAAATTTAAAAATGAAGAAAAACAATTTTGGAATGTACTTGGTGTGCGTGGTTACACAATATTTTTTTTTTCCTGTAAAATTCGAGAAATCGATCTATTAGGACTTAAAAAAATTTGAATTACACAATGACGCACACCAAGTACATTCCAAAATTGTTTTTCTTCATTTTTAAATTTACAACAAAATTTTTTTTAATTATCGAAAATCATATACAATCATATCAGTTACTTGGGTTTTTTAATTTTTTTATTTTATATCTTTTTGTAAAGGAAAAAAATTTTGTTCTTATAATAGTCTTATGAACGTGGACTTGGTGCTATTTTTTACAGTGGAACTGTTTTTGATCGGATTTTAGTATTTTTTGTAATTATAATAAAAGTTGACAATTTTAATTTAATACTTTTTCGCGAAAATTAAAAGTAAATAAATAAGAGAATAATTGTCGGCAAAACACTAAAATCCATCAACATGTGTGTGTGTGTGAACTCTTTTAAGATTTTAGTTAATTTTTCTCCGGTACCAACTGAAATCTGACGTTGGCTGCACTTTTCATGGCAAACTATCCCCTTGAAGCTACAGTTTATGTAAAAATAATTTCAGCGCGCTCTGGCGGCCGTAGATGCAAGCTGTGAATTACTTTTTTTCAGTGTAGTTGCGTATCTATAGGAGAATCACTACACATTTTTATTTTATCTAGTCTATGGCGCTGACCTCTCCCTATCGAAAAAAAGTCAGGATCGAAATTTTTGAGCTTGCTATAGTATGTGCTGATAAAATTTAATAATTTCAAGTAAATTAATTGTCAAAGGTAAATATAATTAATTAATACGGTAAAATAAAGTTATGAATTACTGTTATAGTAAACAATTTAGAAAAAAAAGTACAGTAAAATTAAATAAAATTTCGCAACCTCAAAATACCGTTCTGCTTACAGTAAACATAGTCGGTAGTCTGGCGCTCCATTTACAACGGATTTGAACGGAACTTGGCGCCAGATTCTACCGAATCTGTGGATCTAAGCGCTTAAAATTGCACTTATAACGTTTTCGAGCTCACAAATATAATTTATATGTTTTTTCGAGCTTTTCAAGCTCAAAGAGTTAGCTGTTCTAAGCTTTTGAGCTCTTCGAGCTCAAAAGTCTGTTAGTGTACAATAATAGAACATAAAATTAAACATTAAATATTTATTTGCTGGATCGGGGTGTTGGAAAGAACTTTTAATGCACTTTATTCATGGTTTCCGTTTATTCATAAAAGTGTATCATTGATATAAATTTGATCACAGTCATTGACTAGAATTTGGAATATAATTGATGTTATGAATTATTTATCGAGTAACAATATGAATGATAACTATTACACTTTACACATTAAGTAAGTCACACTGACGAGCATAGAATATGATTATTATTAATTTACAGAACTATTAAGAATTACAATTTCTACTGATTTTTCGATCAGAAATTTAGAATTAAGGACAGTGCACCGTATATGTTACATAATATGCAAAGACGAGCGTGAGATATGATTATTATTACTTTAAATAATTAGTACCTGGATGACCGAGCTTTGCTCGGTATTTTTAACTTCTTGCTAAGAAAATTGAAAAAGATTATTTTACCCTGTTTTTCGAAAATCGAATTCTTATCAGATCTCGACGTTTTAAGTTGCTCGGAAGCTTCCCTAGATGTTTCCGCGATGATGTCCGTATTTCTGTATGCGATATTCAAAGAGGCTTGACCAAACTTGGATTTTGAATACAATTTAGACCGATTGAAACGGGTAGATTTTGAGAAATCTCAAGAAAATATACACAAAAAAATTTTTTCAAATGTGGTTTTTTCTTAAATAACTTTTCAATGGCTCTACCGATCAATTCCAAAAATTAATCAGCTTTTAACATCAAAAATTCACGTCGATCACCGTCAGATCGATCAAAATTGGTTGATTTGTTCGTGACTTATCGTTGTCGAAAGAAAACCAAAAAAAGTGTTTTTTTCGGCATTACTTCGAAATTCCTAGGTTGAATGTCGCCAATCGTGTAAAAATCAGTTCATCCATTCAAAAGTTATTGAGGTTTGAAAATTCAAAAAATAGTGTTTTATTAAACTTCTATCAAATTTTTGAGCTCGCAGTGCTCAAAATGATACGAAAATAATATTTCTGAGCTTGAAGAGTTCAGAAACGTAATAAGTGCAATTTTAAGCGCTAAAGTATATGGCATTAGTGGGAAGTTGCAGAGATAGTCTTTATGGTCAACCGTTTTCCTAATATTTTTTTGTGAATCAACTGAAAATACGGATAAAATGATATTTTCTAGAAATGAATCCTAGCTAGATCGATTTATCTTCCCCAAAACTCACTGCATACTAAATTTCATAAAAATCGTAGGAGCCGTTTCCGAGATTCTAATTATATATATATATATATATATATTATATATATATATATATATATATATATATATATATATATATATATATATATATATATATATATATATATATATATATATATATATATATTAATATTAGGGTGTGTCAATTTTAGGCGACTTTTTTTTTTCAACGAAAAAACAGGCTGAAAACTTGCATGAAGGTGAGAACAGAAACCTGTTCAAAGCGGAGTTCTTAATATTAATATTTAGAGGTGTCTGTCCCTAATTTTTCATTTCCCATTTAAATAACATAAGAAAAAAAATTCTTCTTTTTGTTTATTTTTCTAGCTCGGCATACGCACCTCATATATATAAGTCCATAGCATATTCTTGTAGAGAATTTAATGCTCTACCAAAAAAGTTTCCTACACTTTTATCATAAAGACAGCCGTTCTAGAGTTATTCAGACGTAAACTTCTAAATGTATAAAATTTTGATTATTCAAGTATCAAACTGATACAAATTAATTTATTACTGTCTTAAAAGTTATTTTTATCTGTAGAATTGGTTCTGATGCGCTAACATTTTCAAAAAGCTTAAAAAAAAATTACTCATGTATCAAATGTTTTTCTTCTTTATTTCATTTACTGTAAGAAAATCATGATCCGAGTTGAATGAATTAAATTTTCGAAAAGTTTTACGGAATTAACAATCCGTAAAAAAACAGTTTCACTGTAAAAAATTGCGCCAAGGCCACGTTCATAAAACTCATCTCAATAACAGTTGCACTTTACAAAAAAAATTAGGCTCGTTTCAATAATTTTCATTCTCTACAAAAAGAGTTGGCGCGCCATATTAAAGCAAATTTTAAGGGAGTTGGGAAAGAACGGACAGGGGAAAGGGGGGGACCGACTCAGTGGGGATTTTTCCGTAATTGAAAAAATAATCAGACAGCCCAGACTGGGAATCGAACCCAGATCTCTCGGTTACGCGCCAAGGGCTCTACCAGTTAAGCTATCCGAGACAAGTACTGACTACTTTATTCAGTCACGTATATAAGACCTACCGAGCAAACAACGCCACCGTCCATCTTACGGTAAAGAGCCATATTAAAGCAAATTTTAAGGGAGTTGGGAAAGAACGGACAGGGGGCGCCATAATTTATAGCTAAATTTGTCATTAAAGACAAATTTGGGAACTGGGGAAATAAAGGATAAAGGGGGGAGGAGGGACCTTACTCAGTAGGAATTTTTCGGTAACCGAAAAAATAATTCAGACAGCCCAGACCGGGACTCGAACCCGGATCATTTGGTTACGCGCCAAAGGCTCTACCAGTTAAGCTATCCGAGACATTGTCCGTAACTACCATTTCGTCACCTAATAAGACCTACCGAGTAATAAACACCACCGTCCATCTTACGGTAAAGAGCCATAATTTATAGCTAAATTTGTCATTAAAGACAAATTTGGGAACTGGGGAAATAAAGGATAACGGGGGGGAGGAGGAACCTTACTCAGTAGGAATTTTTCGGTAACCGAAAAAATAATTCAGACAGCCCAGACCGGGACTCGAACCCGGATCATTTGGTTACGCGCCAACTCCCCAAATTTTTTCGGAAGAATTTCAACTCAAGAAAAATCGATTTCGCTTGTATATGTATAATCATATTATATATTTATATAGATTTCATTAGTCAAGGATACTGAACTCATTGAAAACATTGCTTAGTGTATTAATTATCAGTTTTAGTGGAAAAACCCGTTCTTAAATTTTTTTTTAGATCTTTAGTGAGAACAACTGTCAATATGGTGGTGTGTTCAAGAAATCTGAAATTATATAAAATTTTTGGATTTATTTTTTTTCAGCTTCGTCATTAATCTTTAATGAAGAACCTTATGCAATATTAAAGTTTAATATTGCTTCGTTTAATTGTAATTAACACATTTCGATTGGCACTCACACCGCATTGTCCCAATTTAGTCGGCCATATGTTTTATTTTTTAGTAAACACAATTCTCACAATGCAACCGACCCAACGTATGCATGCGTATCGACTTATATGTAGTTTGCATAACTGCGTATGACATTTCAGTTTTACCTAACTTTTGTAAAACTTATTATGAAATAACATAGGTTGACTAACTTATAAATTTCTTAGCATTAGAAGGATGTTTATTTATCCTGAAAAAATTTGGGGTACTCAATGACGCGCGCCAAGTACAATAAAAATTTTTTTTTTTATTTTTTAATTTTCAACAAATTTTTTTTCAATTTTTTCAACATTATGACGGTTTCTTGGTATTTTTTAGTATTTCACATCTTTTTGTAGAGAATAAAAATTATTGAAACGAGCCTAATTTTTTTGTAAAGTGCAAATGTTATTGAGATGAGTTTTATGAACGTGACCTTGGCGCAATTTTTTACAGTGAAACTGTTTTTGTTCGAATTTCAGTATTTTTTGTAATTATAATAAAAATTGACAATTTTAATTTAATACATTTCCGGTGGCAAACTATCCCCTTTAAGCTATAGTTCATGTAAAAGTTATTCTTGCGCCGCCTGGCGTGTGTAATTGCAAGCTGTCAAATATCTTTTTTTCACTGTAGTTTCCCATCTATTATAAGATTAGCATGCATCCTTATATTATTTAGTCTCTGGCCGTCCGCTTTTTACATAAGAAAAAAGTTAAAATCTAAAAATCAGGGTCGCTATAGTTTGTGCTGATTATTTTTAATAATTTTAAATAGAAATTATAAAGATAATTGATAATAATCAAGTAATACGCGTAATAAAAAGCATGAACTACTATTATAAAATATCATATAGAAAAAAAATCAAAATAAATTTGAAAAAAAATTTGTAACCTCAAAAAACCGTTCTGCTTACGGTATATACACTCTCGGTAGTCTGGCTTGAGAACGGAACTTGGCACCAGACTCTATCGAGTCTGTTGATTTTTTCATTTTTCTATTTTATATCTTTTTGTAAAGAAAAAAAAAAATTTTTTTTTCTTTAATAGTCTTATGAACGTGGACTTGGCGCGATTTTTTTACAGTGAAACTGTTTTGGTTCGGATTATAATTACTATTATTGTTGTTGTTATTATGATTACCAATATTATTTATTGTTGTTATGATATTGTTGTTAGTAAATGACACAATAGATCAAACGCATAGTTATGTTACGTATTATCAAGAGATTAAGATTATTTAAAACTCGCCGAATTGAATGACAGTGCTATCTACAGGCAACAACCATGAGATTATAGAATGTACACTATCTTCAATGAAAATTCCCCAGACACTGAACAGCTGGTTTATCCCAAGAAAGTAGAACTCGAACAACGTTTAGTCTGTTGTGTATTTAGACTGGTTAATAAATATTATGTAAGAAATATCATCGTTTCAAACTTCGCTCAATTAACAAGTAGTTCCACCTACAGGCAACAATCATCAAGACGTATGTAGTATCTGTACATTGCTCGAACAGAATTACTCAGATCTTGATAAGCTGACTTTTCCGAAGAAAGCAAAATCAAACAATTCTAGCTTTTTTAGGGCCAGGTTTTCGAATGAAGATAAAATTTTATCAAGGATAAAATTATGATGCCAGTATATTTATATATATGAAATCTATAGATATATTTTATCATTAGATAAAATTTTATCCTAGATTGAAAAACTGGCCCTTAAATATTGACTCTAGTTAATAAATACAACTAAATGAAAAGAAAGTATATTTAGAAAAATACGAATGGAAAGTTATTTCATAATTAATTCTAGGCATTTTATATTAAAAAAAATATTTTAACATTTTTTGTTTTTAAAAAAATTTTCAATTCAAAATTTGTATTTTTCCCGCGGAATGCCATATCAAAGCAAATTTTTTTTTTTTTTTTTTTTTTTTTTTTTTTAAGGGAGTTGGGAAAGAACGGATAGGGGAAATGGGGGACCTACTCAGTGGGGATTTTTCCGTAATTGAAAAAATAATCAGACAGCCCAGACTGGGAATCGAACCCAGATCTCTTGGTTACGCACTAAGGGCTCTACCAGTTAAGCTATCCGAGACAAGTACTGACTACTTTATTGAGTCACGTATATAAGACCTATATTTAATTCAAAGTTTGTATTTTTCCCGCGGAAATTGAATGTTTATAAAGTTTCAATATAAATCATTTAAAGTATCACTTTTCGTAGAATATCTAGTAGCATTGATAAAATTTTATATCAATAAGCCGCGAACATTCTTTAGCTTAGATTGATAAACTAAATGATCAATTGTAAGCTTTTAATTTCACATATATTTTGATAAATTTTTTACATTTTTGTAGTTGTGATAGTTGTAAATTTGAATTTAATACTTTAATACTTAATAATTAAAAAACAATATCAATGATAATAATGATAAACCATATTATCAATTTATTTTTACCATTATAAATATTTTTAGTATTATCCTTATTGTTATTATTAATATTGTCGTTATTATAATTATTATTATTTTCATTATTATTTAGTGTCAATATCATATTATTGTTAGTAAATATCACAATTCGTAAACTTATAAATAATATTCGTATTATGTACGAAACATCATCGTTTCAAACTTCGCTTAATTAACAAGTAGTGCCACTTACAGGCTACAATCATCAAGACGTTTGTAGTATCTGTACAGTGCTCGAACAGAAATACTCAGATCTTGATCAGCTGACTTTTCCGAAGAAAGAAAAATCGAACAATTCTAGCTCTTTTAAGTATTGACTCTAGTTAATAAATGCAATTGAATTAGAAGAAAATATATTTAGAAAAATACATATGGAAAGTGATTCACTAATTAATTCTAGGGATTTTATGTTAAAGAAAAATTTTAACATTATTTGTTATTAAAAAAATTTTCAATTCCAAATTTGTATTTTTCCCGCGGAAATTGAATGTTTATAAAGTTTCGATATAAATCATTTAAAGTATCACTTTTCGTACAATATTTAGCAGCATTGATAAAATTTTATATCAATAAGCCGCGAATACTTTTTAGCTCAGATTGATAAACTAAATGATCAGTTGTAAGCTTTTAATTTCACATATCTTTTGAAAAATTTTTTAAATTTTGTAGTTGTGATAGTTGTAAATTTGAATTTAATACTTTAATACTTAATAATTAAAAAACAATATTAATGATAATAATGATAAACCATATTATCAATTTATTTTTACCATTATAAATATTTTTAGTATTATCCTTATTGTCATTGTTAATATTGTCGTTATTATAATTATTATTATTTAGTGTCAATATCATATTGTTGTTAGTAAATATCACAATTCGTAAACAAGTAGTGCCACCTACAGGCAACAATCATCAAGACGTTTGTAGTATCTGTACAGTGCTCAAACAGAATTACTCAGATCTTGATCAGCTGACTGTTCCGAAGAAAGCAAAATCAAACAATTCTATCTTTTTTAGGGCCAGTTTTTCAAATTAAGATAAAATTTTATGTAAGATAAAATTATGATGCCAGTATATTTATATATATGAAATATATAGATATATTTTATCATTAGATAAAATTTTATCCTAGATTGAAAAACTGGCCCTTAAATATTGACTCTAGTTAATAAATGCAACTAAATGAAAAGAAAATAAATTTAGAAAAATATAGATGGAAAGTTATTTAATAATTAATTCTAGGGATTTTATATTAAAAAAAGTATTTTAACATTTTTTGTTTTTAAAAAAATTTTTAATTCAAAGTTTGTATTTTTCCCGCGGAAATTGAATGTTTATAAAGTTTCAATATAAATCATTTAAAGTATCACTTTTCGTACAATATCTAGCAGCATTGATAAAATTTTATATCAATAAGCCGCGAACATTCTTTAGCTTAGATTGATAAACAAAATGATCAATTGTAAGCTTTTAATTTCACATATATTTTGATAAATGTTTTACATTTTTGTAGTTGTGATAGTTGTAAATTTGAATTTAATACTTTAATATTTAATAATTAAAAAACAATATCAATGATAATAATGATAAACCATATTATCAATTTATTTTTACCATTAAAAATATTTTTAGTATTATCCTTATTGTCATTGTTAATATTGTCGTTATTATAATTGTTATTATTTCCATTATTATTTAGTGTCAATATCATATTGTTGTTATAGTCTAGTCAACAAGTTCAAAAACGTGAAAAATAGAGATAAAGGTCCTAAAAATATGAGCGATGGCTCATTCGATTCGGAATCACCTCTAGAAAAATGTTTTTGAAGGATTTTGGTGCAGGTAAAAAATTGCAATTGTTATTAA
>NC_058161.1:24775203-24781466 GCF_020080835.1 Cotesia glomerata | reverse complement strand
TTTTACGGGCCTTGTCAAGGGTCTTGATCATGTAACGGATTTTTATTCCGCTCAATTGGCCCCTTAATAAATTTAAAAAAAAAACAATAAACTAAATAAAATTGAAATCTAAATCAATGAACAAAAGGTCGCCACCAGGATTTTTTATCACGGTTCCTGGAACCGGTTCCAGAGCCGAGAGCTTATCTTACAGGGTAGATGGAGTGGAAGAAGGTGCTGTGAAATAAATAAATTCTTAATTAACAATATGGCCAAAATCCATTAACAATAACAAATTTAACAAGCTGCTCACACTCACACTCACACTATAATCACTTAACAATAGCTTATTCCTACAATTCTCAACTTGACTAACTAACCAAACTGACAAAACTAACTCCACGACTTGACAGATTAATTACCTTGCACAAAGACTAATCGTATGCAAGAGCTCGTTAACTCGGCCCACAGGAGTAACGACCCAGTGATTAAACGTAGACCTAGATGTCTGCAGTTCACACACATACCCCGCACACACGCACACACTCTGAATTTACTTTACTTTTATTTATAAAATTTAATTCACAGAAATTATCATTTTAAGTTCAACTTAAATTTTCTTCTCAGTCATTAGCCAGTAATTAAATTACAAAAATATTTCCAATGACTAACAATTTAATTCCCAAAAATCTAAACTAAAATTCGATGCATAATTTTATTTGAACTCAACTCGTAATTTTAATATTAAACATAAAAATAATTCTTGTTAAATTTCATCAAATAATTTTAACTAAAAAGTTTCCGGACTTAATATCCACGCTGGTAAATACTTGACAAAGAATTTTATCCAATGATAAAATGAAATTATTAAAACAAAATCATGAACTTAAGTTCATCATATAAAAATAACCACGTGGAATTTTCCCGGTTAAATAAATAATTATTAAATAATTTATCCTTAACATAAAAATAAATTAGCGAAAATCATCCACGAGTAAATCAGTCTCAAATGTGCCAAATCACAATAATTAATTCTCAATAAATACATAATGTTCATAATCAATAATCTTTGCAATAAATAATATTAAATAATAATAATTCAATTGTTCTTAATAAATAATCGAGTAAAATAATCGACAAGAATTTAGCGCTCAAAATGGACGCCAATATTCGTTAGTGCGTAGTAGAGTTTGACCTTTGGGTACGAATTAACTGCGTTAAAATACAATTCAACCCGGACGCTTGACTAGTCCGTAAGAATAAAATATATGAAACCAAACCGATTTTTCAGATGTTAAAATTGTTAGTAAATAATCAAGTAAATTAATTTATCAGATAAATTCTCACGACAATTTACATCACAAGGTCTCTGAGTAGTCCTCGGATAAAAATCCCCTTGAGATCCACTCAGCACCGAATAACGAACGTTAAACAATTACAATCAAATAATTACTGAATTATTACGAATTAAATCGAGAATAATTAATCAGAGGAGAAGTAAACCGAGTATAAGCCCCGCGGTCCACTCCTAGCCCACAGAGTAATTATTGATACCTTATTGAATATACGACGATCTATTTCACTACTTGAGATTGAAGTCCTCAATGTTATTGGCTTCTGTCGATAGGTAACTACTCCGGGGATCAGCCTTTTCTTGATTTCTGTGGCACCTGTCTGGTGGTAACACTACTTCTCTCTGACACAATGCATGTCTCACCTATATATTAACCCCAATTTACCCCTCCTACTCTCTCTTTAGGCCTGAAGATCGAGACGCACCAGTGCTGCGTCGAACAATTATCGATGTCTGGCGATTCTATTGATTCAGGGTAATTTTACCCTGTTACAATCGCACTAGCCTTATCTTATATCTCGCCGAAGGCTGCCCGATTGCTCTCGTGCGTGTAGGTTTTGTCGAATTTCGCACGTTTTATCTCCAGGCTGTCGGTAGAAGTCAACATTTTGAGTGCTTCACGGACGTCGCTTTTCGGTAGAGATTCCATCCAAGCTCAAGGGATCTCAGGATCGTTGTTTTTGGTGTGAGCGTTCTGACTGTACCGATGTTAGCGGTTGCTGCTTTTATCACAGCTATGAAAGCAGCAGTTCTTCAGTCTTGTGACTTATTTCTAGAAGAACGCCGCCGCGCTTCGTTTGTTTAATAGACTTTATGTCTACTCCAGTCTCTGTCAGGTAAACCTTGGCCTTCATTTCCTTGAGGAGATCGGCGTACGTTCGCTGTTCAGCTGGTTGAAGAAGCACAGTGTGTGTGTGTGTGTGTGTGTGTGTGCGTGTGTGAGTGGGTGTTAAAAAACTGCGTCGAAATAAAAGTTATTGTAATTTGAAAATTCAAAAATTTGTGTTTTATCAAACTTCTATCAGATTTTTGAGCTTGAAGAGCTCAAAAGCATAGAAAACCTATGTCTTTGAGCTTGGAGAGCTCAAAATAACTCACAAATCGTATTTTTGAGCTCGAAGAGCTCAGAAACGTCATAAATGCAATTTCAAGCGTTTGGGTATAGAATTGGCGGGAAGTTGCAGGGATGGCCTTCAGGGTCAACCGTTTTCCTATTTTTTTTTTTTTTTCAGTGCACTGCCGTCATCGTAAGAATAGTCAAAATAACTTCTTAGGACCTCAAAGCGTGGAGATCTGATGAAAACTCGATTTTATAATATCGGGATGAAACCAACAACTTCCCAATTTTCGAAAATCATCAGTTTTTATAGCGGAAGTTAAAAAGTTTTATCTAGTATACTTTGTGGATTTTTTAAGTTATAATAATTATTTTTAACTTCCCGCTAAGAAAATTGTAAATTTTCAAAAATCGGGAACTCATTTTTTTCACCCCGTTTTTCGAAAATCAAGTTTTCATCAGATCTCGACGTTTAGAGGTCCTAGAAAGCTTTCCTAACTATTTCCGCGGTGACGTCACCATGTCTGTATGTATGTGTGTGTGTGTGTGTGTGTGTGTGTGTGTGTGTGTGTGTGTGTGTGTGTGTGTGTGTGTGTGTGTGTGTGTGTGTATGCATGTAAATCTCGCATAACTTTTGAACGGATCATCCGATTCGATCGAAGTGAGCGGCGTTCTGAAGAGTTCCTTTGCCCCTAGCATTCTAATACTAATTTTTAGAATTTGAGTTGATCGATTTTAAGAAATCTCAAAAATAAAATTTCCAAAAATTCGTTTTTTTGAAATATCTTTTAAACGGCTAAACCGATAAATTCCAAAAACTGATCAGCTCTTAACCTAAAAAAACCACGTTGAATGCCACCAGCCTGGTTAAAATCGGTTAATTTGTTCGTGATATATCGTTGTCGAAAAAAATTAAAAAAAATGTTTTTTTCAGAATTTCTATGAAATTTTCAGTCTGACCGGTTTACGTTTAAAGATTTTTTGAATAACTCAAAAAACTTTCTTGAATGCCGTAAACCGCGAGAGAATCGGTTAATTGATTCAAAAGTTATTTGCGGTTTGAAAATTCAAAAAATAGTATTCTATAAAACTTCCATTAGCCTTTTGAGCTCGAAGAGCTTAAAAGCACAGAACAGCGATTTATTTGAGCTCGGAGAGCTCAAACTTATACGAAAATTATATTTTTGAGCTGGAAGAGCTTAAAAAATAAGTGAATTGTTGAGCACTTAGGTATGGAGGTAGCGGGAAGTTGCAGGGATGGCCTTTAGGGTCAACCGTTTTCCTAATTTTTTTTTTCCAAAAACTCTTGGAAAAAATTTCAAACAACCGATAAAAGTAAAATAAAAATTTCCGTAGTGAATAGCAGTTATTACGGTTACAAAACTATATTAATATAGTTTCTATCCTAACTTTACCGCAACATGTTTTATGTTGTCCTAACAAAATTTCTTTGAAGTACAGTATTTTCACTTCTTAAAGAATCCATGAATTAGTTCAACAAATTTAAATTTTCACAGTCCTAATAATTCTGGTACGTAAGTTTATCCAGTTTTCAATCATTTTTCCAGTGATCATTGAGCTTACAAATGGCTTAAAATAAGTAGTCAGCTCATGGCCATCGATAAACGCAAAGTCCAGGTTTGGCATAAGGATACTGCCTTGATTCACTGCTCTAAGTAAAATGACATATTTAACCAAGAGTTACAGTTAATCTTGTACCATAAGGTACACGGAATAGTGAAGATTCAGTTATACACTGGAAAAATATTTTGTTATAACATATAAAACAGGAATACACCGTGATTAGTTTACGACAACAAAATGATATTAGTTAATGCAACAAAAATAGCATTTGTTATTGTATATGTTAATGGAAATCGGTTACTAATACAAAATAATGTCACTTAATAAAAATTTGATATCCGCCTAATCGTACCAGATCTACTCTTAAAATATTTCGTTAAACTTTACTTTAAAGAAATTAGAAATTTGATGACTGAAAAGAAATACTGCTTTTTAATCAATTGATCAGTTATTAAAGGTTACATTTGAATTTGACTTTTTTGATTCTAAAAGAAAATTTTTTTATTATATGAGTACCATAACAAGAAATAAGCTAAGATTAACAAAAATTTTTTCCAATTGCGAAAAATTAAAAATATTTGAAGAAAATTTTTTTTTTAATTTTCACACATAAGCTACAAGTCAGTTATTACGACGATAGATAACTCAAAGGTGACTTTGATAACTTATTTATAACTTCGCCATGATTATGAAAAACTTGTTCAGAATTCTTTACTAAGTCTACTCTGAAAAACTGACTCACTTTTTGATTGAAGGAATTGATAAATATTAATCAGTAAGATAAGGACGTTTTTACTTTTTTTTTGCGAAGAAAAACTCAAAGTTGAATATTTTTAAATAATCTAGAAAGTAAACTTTTGAGTATACCCGGGTAAAAAAATTTATATATACACTGGTCACAAAAATTAAGGGATATAAAAGAAATTCCAAATTTTTTCAACGAGCTGTAACTCCGAGAAAAATGGTTGTACAGAAAAAATAAAAAATCCAATTGTAGCTCCAAGTTTCTAGTTTTCAGCCATGACCATGAAAATTTTTTTTCATGTCCAGGTCTGGAGAAATCCTAAGAAAACTACCGAAAAAAAATTTTTCCAAATTTTTGCTCGTCTAAAAAAAGGTCTACGGACTTTAAAAAAATTTTTTCCATTGTTTCTTCATAAAGCTCTTACAGAATATTAAATACCCTTCAATTTAACGTAATCAAAAAGCCTGTACGATGATTTTCCACGGAGTTATTGTCAATCAAAGCAAAAAAGTTCTTTTTGACTTTGATAATCAATAACTCTGGAAATAATGATTGTATAGGAAATCTCAGAAGGGTTTTGAAAACTACACGATATTCCCTATAAGAAACTGTAAACGGCTTTTGAAAAAAAGAAAATTTTTGGAATTGAAAACTCCGGACTGAAAAAAGACAAAAATTCGCATAATTAAGGAAATTTGGATAACTTTTGGATAAAATTGATGAACAGAAAGGAGATCGTCGGTAATTTATTAACCTCAAAGTAAATCCCTAAAATCTCTCAAAAATTCAAAAGCGCTGCGATTTTTTTCAAATTGCCCCGACAAGCTTCATGATTCTGTGTTTTTGCCAAAAATCACCATTTGAGCAATTTTGAGTTTTTATCCATTTTTTCAATGAAAAAAATTTTTTTCAAAAATCTTTATTTTTTTTGACCAAAAGAGATTAACTGTTCAAGAAATTTGGAAAAAAAAAAAAAAAAAATTTTATTTTTTTTTCTTAATTCTATTATTTATTTATTCTAATTTGAATGCCAAAGGTATTGGCCGAATGGCAATAAGTACAAAAATATAAGAATATGAAGTGCATGTAAGAGTATAAACGTCTATAAATAAATATTGTAACAATATTAAGATTTTTGCTAACAAATAAGTGAAAACAATCAAAAGATTTAAGAAATATCATCAAGTTTTTACAATCAAAAGAAATATAAAAGGTGTAAAGTAAACGTAAGCAAGAGAATTTCTTAAAGTTCCAGTTTTTAACTGAAGAGAAGGCAAAGAAGTTTTTAAAAGTGGGTATCGAACTAGGTTTAGATCTAAATTTTATAGTTTATAGCATTCCAATTATTAATAGTTTGAATCATCATCGGTGAAACCAGGACTCAAATTCTCCTTAAGCTCAAGGTTATGGAAGAGGGCCCATGCTTTTTCTTAAAAGTATCAATGCTAAGTGCATTGGTGACATCAGGTGGTAATTCTCTCCAGGGGACGTATTGATGAAATCAGAAATGAGTGTTCGTAGACGGTGGTTGAGAAATTAGGAAT
>NC_058161.1:24664595-24775103 GCF_020080835.1 Cotesia glomerata | reverse complement strand
GAAATATTGGAGAACCAGTCAATTTTTAATTTTTTTATAGAAGAAACCTTTGACATTTTTTTTGATTACAATTAAATGATAAGGTTTGAAATCTCAGAATAAATAATTAATATACCTCGTTTACACTAAATATTCCTTACTGTTCGTCAGCAGTAAACCAAAAAAAAAATAAAAAATTCAAATCAATTATTGAAGAGACCGTCTCTTTTTTTATTTTTTGTTTTTATAAAAAAAGCAGATAATATCTCATTTGATTACAATTAAAATAATAATATTTAGAAGCTCAGAATAAATAATGAATATACCTCATCTATACTATTTATTCAATACTGCTCGTTAGCAGTAAACTGAAACTATTCAAAAAAGCCTTTGATTAATTATTTTTTGCATCGAAAAAACACTCAATATCTCTTTTAGTTCCAATCAATTAATTAGATTTAAAATCTTAGAATCAATAATTAATATACCATATCTACACTATTTATTACATACTGTTCGTTAGGATTAAACAAAAAAAAAACAAAAAATTTAATTCAATTTTTGATGAAACCGTCTCTTTTTTTATTTTTTGTTTTCATAAAATAAACAGATGATATCTTATTTGATTATAATTAAATAATAATATTTAGAAGCTCAGAATAAATAATGAATATACCTCATCTATACTATTTATTTCATACTGTATACCTCGTTTACACTAAATATTCCTTACTGTTCGTCAGCAGTAAACGGAAAGTATTCAAAAAGTTGAATTGAATTATTAAAAAGCCTTTAATTAATTATTTTTTTTTTGTATAGAAAAAACATTTGATATCTCTTTTGTTTACAATCAATTAATTAGATTTAAAATCTTAGAATAAATAATTAATATTCCTTATCTACACTATTTATTTCATACTGTTCGTTAGCAGTAAACGAAAAAAAAAAAAAACAAAAAATTTAATTCAATTATTGAAGAGACCGTCTCTTTTTTGATTTTTTGTTTTTATAAAAAAAAACAGATAATATCTCATTTGATTACAATTAAAAAAGGCCATTCGGCAGCCGAAATGGAAGTAGATTTTTCAAATAAAAAAAATTAGGAAAACGGTTGACCCTGAAGACCATCCCTGCAACTTCCCGCTAATTCCATACTTAGGCGCTTAAAATTGCACCAATGATGTTTTTGAGCTCTTCGAGCTTAAAAATACAATTTATGGGTTATTTTGAGCTCTTCGAGTTCAAAAGTCTGATAGAAGTTTGATAAAACACTATTTTTCGGATTTTCAAACTGCAATAATGTTTGAATGAATAAACCGATTTTCACGCGGTTGGCGGCATTCAACGCAGTTTTGTAAGTATCACAAAGAATCGTCAAGTTTAAATTGATCGAACTAGGAATTTCGGAGTGATTCCGAAAAAACACTTTTTCAGTTTTCTTTCGTTCTCGATATCTCTCGAACGGATCAACCGATTTTGACCGGACTGGTGGCGATCGACGTGGTTTTTTAAGGTTAAGAGCTGATTAGTTTTTGGAATTGAACCATAAAGCCGTTTAAAAGTTATTCCAAAAAAACCACATTTGAAAAAAAATTTTTTTTCAGTTTTTTGAAGATTTCTCAAAATCTATTGATCTAAATCGGTCCAAATAGTTTTTAAAATCTAAGTTTGGTCAAGCCCTTTCGAATGGCACCAACCACGATGAAATCGGTCAAGCCGTTCAAAAGTTATAAGCGGTTCACATACTTTCACACACACACACACACACACACACACACACACACACACACACACACACACACATACAGACACCGTGACAACCTCACGGGGATAGTCAGGGAAGCTTCCTGTGACCTTCAAACGTCGAGATCTGATGAAAACTCGATTTTTGCAAAACGGGGTGAAAACAATAACTTCCCGATTTTTGAAAATCTTCGATTTTCTTAGCGGGAAGTTAAAAATTGATTTTTAATAAAATAATATAATAACACTGATAATGTATAACTTAATTCATGAATTAAAAACAAAATTCAATAATAAATTTAAAACTATTTACAACAAATTTTGGAAAAAAAATTATCTTGTGAAGAAAAAGTTTCTCAAATATTTACCAAAGAATTGCACAGATTATAAGATTTGAATTATAAATGTCCAAATTTTGAGTAACTGCTGAGAAACAACAGTTTTCAAGTTAATCAGAATTTTGCAACCGGATAAAATTTTAGTTGAAGAAAACAATGGTTAGAACTAATTTGTGACATATTTACTGACAACCTACCCGAAAACACTACACAAAAGACTGATCAATATCGCAATTATTAAATTTACATCATGATTAAGCTATGATGTAGACAATAATTCTAAAACGGCTGCAACAGTAAAACTGTTTCATTAAACGAACTCTAAAAGGAGTAATATTGAGGCTACTACCACTTCTAAGCAGTAAAAATTGAAGCTTATTAAAAGAGCTTTACGATGCATTTTACCGAATTTCAATATTTTGTCTAGTTCAGTAATTATACCAAGTTGAAGTAGTAAAAACATCAATTTTTACGATTTTCAAAATTTCAAAATCCTGTCATTTCCAAATTACTCGCCCGATTAAGCTCATCTTCGAACTTAACCTTGGTCTTGATCGATAGATAAAGCATGCTGAGTTTGAGAAGAATCGGTCATAAATTGAAAACGCTATCGTGCTGACAAGCCGCGTTATATCGTATAAATATATATATATATATATATATATATATATATATATATATATATATATAAATACATACATATATAAACTTTTGAACTATATATATTTTCTGACTCAGCTCGACAAACTAAGTCAGAAAATGGCTAAATTTTTCAAAAGTTGCGCCATGAGGACGGCTGCAATAGTTAGATTTTAATAAAATCTACTAAAAATGCTGTAATTTCTAAACTTATTGACCGATTTGGCTCAAATTTGAACTCGACCTTCATAATCGTCTGTAGAATAAGTATGTAGAGTTTCATTGAGATCAATAGAGAATTGTAGACGTTATCATGCTGACAAGCCCCGCGTTATATCGTATATATATATATATATACATACATATATAAATTTTTGAACCATATGTATTTTCTGACTCAGCTCATCGAGTTAGGTCGAAATACACCAAAATTTTTCAAAAGTTGCGTTATGAGGACAATTACAATAGTTAGATTTTTATGAAATCTACTAATAATAATATTCAGAAGCTCAGAATAATTAATGAATATACTTAATCTACTATTTATTTCATACTGTTCGTCAGCAGTAAACCGAAAGTATTCAAAAAGTTGAATTGAATTATTAGAAAGCCTTTAATTAATTGTTTTTTTTTTTGTATCGAAAAAACATTTGATATCTCTTTTGTTTACAATCAATTAATTAGATTTAAAATCTTAGAATAAATATTTAATATTCCTTATCTACACTATTTATTAAATACCGTTCGTTAGCAGTAAACCAAAAACTATTCAAAAAATTCAATACAATTATTGGAGAGACCTTTAATTTTTTATTTTTAACTTTTCTCTAAGAAAATTGAAAATTTTCAAAATTCGGGAAGTTATCGGTTTCACTCCGTTTTTCGAAAATTGAGTTCTCATCAGATCTTGACGTTTTGCGGTCCTAGGAAGCTTTCCTGATTGATGTCCGTATGTCCGTATGTCTGTGTGTGTGTGTGTGTGTGTGTGTGTGTGTGTGTGTGTGTGTGTGTGTGTGTGTGTCTATGTGTGTGTGTGACCCTCTTATAACTTTCGAACTGCTTGACCAATTTAATCGCAGTTGGTGCCATTCGAAAGAGCTTGACCAAACTTAGATTTTGAACACTATTTGGACCGAATCGAACCAGTTGATTTTGAGAAATCTCAAAAAAATTACAAAAATAAATTTTTTGAAATGAGGTTTTTTTGGAATTACTTTCAAATGGCTTCACCGATCAATTTCAAAATCTACTCAGCTCTTAAGATCAAAAAACCACGCCGATCACCGCAAGCCTGGTCAAAATCAGTTGATTCGTTCGTGAGTTATCGTTGTCGAAAGAAAACCAAAAAAAGTATTTTTTCGGAATTACTTCGAAATTCATGGCTCGATCAATTTAAACTTGAAAATTTTTCATGGAAGTTCAAAAACTGCGTCGATTGCCGCCAACCGCGTGAAAATTGGTTCATTCATTCAAAAGTTATTGCTGTTTGAAAATTAAAAAAATTGTGATTTATTAAACTGCTATTAGAGTTTTGAGCTCAAAGAGCTCAAATTGACACAAAAATAATATTTTTGAGCTCGAAGAGCTCAAAAACGTAATGTGTAGTTTTGAGCGCTTCAGTACAAAATGAGTGGGAAGTTGCAGGGATGGCCTTTAGGGTCAACCGTCATCCTAATTTTTTTATAGAACAAACACTTGATATATTTTTCGATTACAATTCAATAATTAAATTTAAAAGTTGAAAACAAAGAATTAACATACCTTATCCATGAAACTTATTTCTTACTCCTCGTTAGCAGTAAACCAAAATTACTCAAATAATTAAATTGAATTGTAGAGGAGACCTTCAATTTTTATTTTCCCATAAAAAAAAACAATTGATATATTTTTTGTATACAATTAAATAATTAGATTTAAAAGCTCAGAATAAAGCTCAGAATAATTAATATACCTGATCTTCATTATATTTATTTCATACTGTTCGTTAGCAGTAAACCGAAGAAACTCAAAAAATTCAATTCAATTATTGAAGAAACTTTCTCTTTTTTTTTTTTTTTTTTTTTTTTTTTTGTTTAAATAAAAAAACAGATGATTTCTCTTTTGACTACAATTAAATAATTAGATTTCAAAGCTCAGAATAAATAATCAATATACCTTATCCATGCAACTTATTTCTTACTGCTCGTTAGCAGTAGACCTAAAGAACTTAAAAAATTCTCAATTTAATTATTGGAGTAACCTTCAATTTCTATTTTTTTTTAGATAAAAATCACTTGATATCTTTTTTTGATTACAATAAAAAATCAATTACATTTAAAAGTTGAAAAAAAAAATTGATATACCTTATCCATGCAACTTATTTTTTTCTGCGCGTTAGCAGTAAACCGAAAAAATCAAAAAACTCAATTCAATTTTTGTAGGGACCTTCAATTTTAATTTTTTTTTATAGAAAAACATTTGATATCTTTTTTGGTTCCAATGAATTAATGAGACTTCAAAGCTCAGAATAAATAATTAATATACTTTATCTACACTATTTATTCCTTATTGCTCGTCAGCAGTAAATTGAAAGTATTCAAAAAATCAAATTGAATTATTGGAAAGCCTTCAATTAATTTTTTTTTATAGAAAAAACACTCGATATCTTTTTTGATTACAGTAAAGAATTAATTACATTTAAAAGTAGAAAATAAAGAATTAATATACCTTATCCATGCAACTTATTTCTTACTGCTCGTTAGCAGTAGACCGAGAGCACTTGAAAAATTTAATTCAATTATTGTAGTGACCTTCAATTTCTATTTTTTTTATAGAAAAAACACTTGATATCTTTTTTTGATTACAATAAGAAATTAATTACATTTAAAAGTTGAAAAAAAGAATTAACATACCTTATTTATGCAACTTATTGTTTACTGCTCGTTAGCAGTAAACCGAAAGTACTTGAAAAATTGAATTCATAGCTTGACCTTCACTTAAGAAATCTCCAATTACTATTTTTTTAATAGAAAGAACGGTAACAATAAATTAATAAGATTTAGAAGCTTGAATACATAATTAATAAACCTATTTGCACTGTTCATTTCCTACTGCTTGTTAGCAGCAAACTAAAAATACTCGAAGAATTCAATTCAATCATCAAAAAATCTTCATTTTTCTGTATGGAGAGGATAGTTGATACGTTTTTGGGTAGCAATTAATTTATTAGATATAGAGTATAGTATAATAATGTATAATAAATATTTTACAGTAACCTTCTAATTAAATGATTATAACTTGCTTTTAAAATCAATCCAAAGTTTTTTACTTTTAAAATAATGATTATTACTTTAGCTTTCGGTTGCATGCTCTTATGACTAAAGTTTCTCAAAAGAAGATTTTATTATGAGAAATTCCAAGCTTTCGACGCTAATTTAGCTTTTTTTTTTTTTGTTACAAAAAG
The DNA here is from genome assembly GCF_020080835.1 of Cotesia glomerata. Lineage (NCBI taxonomy): Eukaryota > Metazoa > Arthropoda > Insecta > Hymenoptera > Braconidae > Cotesia > Cotesia glomerata. The sequence goes on along the minus strand of NC_058161.1, from coordinate 24,768,962 downwards.
ACACTTGCTTGCTGGAATTGAAATCTTCTTCATGGAAGGAGCAAATGCATTTCTTGCGTGCTCCTCTACAATAATAGAATTTTGGTATTTATTTTATCAACGACAATTGCTGTAGTAATTCTAATTTTTTGCTCATCACTACTTACTCGCTCCTGTGATTCAATCATCCGAATCACTGCTGTCTTCATCATTACTCGGGACTTCGTAATTTGGACTACTGGCTTTTATAAGTAAACTCATTTGTCTCAAAAAGTTAAGATATGTTATTCGTCCCTGGTCCACTTTTGTCCAAGCTTCCTTTATTTGTGAAGAGTGTACTAAGGTCTTTGACGTCGTGGACACGCTTACACCTTTTGACACCAAGGAATAGTTTCTTTCTGCTTTCTCAAGAAATCCCATGATTTCTTCTGTTTTAAACATAATTTATGTATAGTAAAGGACTAAAGGTATTTGTACATAACAACTTATGAAGAGAACATTTAATAATACGGGACTTAAACCCATGCTGATAACATTACTACCCAAACAAGTACAAGCTAGTTGATTTTGACTTATGTAAAAGTGTCCATGCATCCGGCCGCCTTTGGAGTGTACGACTCAACTTCGCGTGATAGGACTCGGCAAAATGATTAGTTTTGTGAATAACGTCATAAACAGAATAATCCTTTGGAGTACGTTGTTTTAACCAGTAGTCTTCATAATATGTTAATACTGGATCAAATATGACATCGTACTCTTCTGGTAGAGATTCAATGAATTGCTCATAAGCATTTTCAATCCACAGATTCAGTAGAATCTGGCGCCAAGTTCCGTTCAAAAATCCCGTTGTAAACGGAGCGCCAGACTACCGACTGTGTTTACTGTAAGCAGAACGGTATTTCGAGGTTGCAAAATTTTATTTAATTATATGGTTCTCCTTTTTCCAAAATGATATATTATAAAAGTAATTTATACTTTATTTTACTGATATTAATTAATTATAATCAATTATAACACTTAATTCACTTAAAATTATTAAATTTTATCAGCACAAACTATAGTAAGCCCAGAAATTTCGATCCTGACTTTTTATCGATGGGGAATATCAGCGCAACAGACTATATAAACTGAATATGTGTAGTAATCCTTCCTATAGACACGCAACTACAGTAAAAAAAAGTGATTCGTAGCTTGCATCTATGGCCGCCAGGGTGCACTGGAATTACATCTACATAAACTGTAGCTTCAAGGGGATAGTTTGCAGTAAAAAATGCAGTCAACACGAGATTTAAGTTGTTATCAATTGTAAATTTTCATTATAATTACAAAAAATACTAAAATCCGAACAAAAACAGTTTCACTGTAAAAAAGTCGCGCCAAGTCCACGTTCATAAGACTATTAGGAAAAAAAAAATTTTTTTTTCTTTACAAAAAGATACAAAATAAAAAAATTAAAAAATCTAAGTAACCGATATGATTGTTTATGATTTTCGGAAATTAAAAAAAATTTTATTGTAAATTTAAAATTAAAAAATATTTAGAACGTACTTGGTGTGCGTCATTGTGTATTTCAATTTTTTTAAAGTCCTAGTAAATAGATTTTACGAATTTCATTAAAAGTAAAATATTTTGCAACCACGCACACTAAATACGTTCTAAAATTTTTTTTTTATTTTTAAATTTACAATAAAATTTTTTTTAACTTCCGAAAATCATAAACAATCATATCGGTTACTTAGATTTTTTAATTTTTTTATTTTGTATCTTTTTGTAAAGAAAAAAAAAATTTTTTTTCCTAATAGTCTTATGAACGTGGACTTGGTGCGACTTTTTTACAGTGAAACTGTTTTTGTTTGGATCTCATTTTCAGGTACAAGAGCAATCATCATCAGTTCTCTTAGAAATTGTCTTCCCCTTTCATCATCACGGATCTTTTTCCATACCCCAGTTTCTTTCGCTTTTTTTTGAATAGCCTATTAGAAAAAAAATCAAAGGTGAATACTATTTCAATTTTACTAAAAAACATGAAACTATTAATATTTATTGTAATTTTTGCAATTTAACTCTATTGCTCCTTAGCAGTAAACTAACAAAAAATCAAATTTCAATCGAAGGACTGAGTTGTCTCACTATTTTTGTTTAATAGAAATAATAAATATTTTTTAGGCTCCTAATTAAAAAAAAAAAAAAAAAAAAATCAAAAGACGCCTATAACTAAAAAAATTTATATCGTCCCAATGCAATTTTATTTCTACTGCTCGTTAGCAGTAAACCAAGAAGAATTCAAAATTTAATTTAAATATCGAGCAGTCGTATTTTGTCTAAATAGCCGGAAAGGTTCATAGAAACTAGTTATCACAGAATCAGGAATGTATTTTTAATATCAGTAAAAATTATAGTAATCATATTAAATTGAAAAACTGTTCTTTATGGCGAGTATGGCAAGAAAATCATTAGTGAGAGTATTCTTCGAGTGTAATAGAGTTTATAATTGATTACCTTATGACTGTTGATGAATTTTTCAAAATTGAAATCGATGAATTTAAAAATTGTTGGGTTAGAAGTTACACACTGATAAAAAAGTTAACTTGATTCAAAAACAAAACCATTTTTAAGAAAATGTTTTTCTTGAGTGAAGAAAAAAAATTTTTGGCTCAAGAACAATTTCTTGAGTTAAGATTTTTGTTCATGAATCAAGTTAACTTTTTTAGCAGTGTATAATTTACCTGTGTATGATGGAAAAAACATTCTTTCAATTGAGCTTTCGGTAGTATCTTTTCAAGAGCATTTCTGAGCCCTATTTCAAAATCAGTCATTACAATCCCATCAAAGGCTTCAAAATTCACAAAAATTTTTTTGAACACTTCTCGGTAATCATTTTCAGTCCTTTTTTTCATAAACACCCAAGCGATAGGGAAGATCTGCAAAAAAATAACATGTTTTTCATCAGCGTATTGTTACTTTTGACTATTTATTTGAAAAATTAATAACTTTATAGAACACGAGTTTTTATTATTTTTACGAAGATATTTAAATAAAAGAAATATTACGTACCGTATCTTCATACAAACCATGAATTGTGAAGAGTTGATGGTGTCTCAATTCTCTTTTAGGTGCTATGTTCGGAAATCGAGAGTACGTAGCATCCATGAATAGCTGTTCAGAAAACGTAAACTTACTCATGAATTCAGGGTTCCAAGCTATCATCGAATAATCACCTTCTTTGTAATGAACCAACTCTAAATGTAATTGCTGGCCATTATAAATTAAGCGATCCAATCATTTGCTATCCAAAAAAATGGTATACATTTCATGTATGCCTTTCGTTATTTTTGGAGGTTTAGGACCAGAACTTTTTTGGCGTTGAATAAATCTTTGTGCATTTTGTTTTTGGTATCTTTTGGCTCCTAGAGGATGTCTAAAAATAAAAACTTATGTGAAAAAATGTTATTACTGTAATCATTCATTTTATAAGAATAACCATCTATCTTGTAATTATTGGGACCTTGACTAAGTTGAAAAAGTTTACATAATTGAAAAAATTTTAAAACAATAGCATCATATCTACTTACACTACTCACAGAAAGTTTCCAGACAAGATGAAAATTTATTAAAATATCTTTATAGATCTAATTAATTTGTTTATGTATCATATTTTAATTAAAAAATAAACAAGAAGGTTGTCCGGAAACTTTCCGCCGATACTGTATATTAAAATAAAAATAACTTAAAGAAAACATGATAGCATACGAGTTTCATGTATACTTCTCAATGTATTAAAATAAAATAAAAAAATCTACAAAATTACGGTATCCAAAACATATCCTACTGGTATCTAGTGTTATGAGTATACATACGCTTTTTCTGCATCATCATAAAGGTTTTGCGTCGATATTCGGCGGCTAGCATGAGATCTAATATAGTCTTTGAAATAATACACTTCGATCAACGCAGGATCTGGATCACCGCATGTATGATTTCCAATAAATTTGATGTCATCGTCTACTTGATGAATTGCAGCTTTACAACGCTCTCTCTCAGAGCAGTAATAACATCTAATAAATAATTGAATGCATTATCTACATAAAAATAAAAAAATAGCACGGATTCGTTTCGTAGGGGGAATTGTTAGAGTTGAAATTTGTAAAAAAGTATTTCAGCTCCACGCTATTTACTTTTAGATTATTTGAGCAACAATTTCTATTAACTACACTGATAAAAAAATTAGCTTGATTGATGAAAATTATACTTCTACCAATAAAATTATTTCGACATTTTATTATTTTGAATGAAGAAAAGATTTATAATCCTTTCAGCATAATCTTATGCAATAAAATTCTTCAAAATCATTATTTTACTGCTCATTAGCGGTAAACAAAAAAAAAAATGAAAAAATTCTATCCAAATTGTTAATAGATCTTAATTTGTTTTATAGTGAAGCATAGTTAATATGTTTGCAGTATAAAATTGATTGAGTAGATATAAAAAATCGAAATATAAAATACATATATCTTATCTATATAATTTCTTCTTTACTGCTCATTAGCAGTACCAAAATTACTCAAAAAATTCCATTCAATTATTGGAGAGATCTTCAATTTTCTCTTTTTTTTTAACCTTATGTTAATAACCAATTTTACAGTTTAATATTATTTAAAAAAAAATAAAAAATACATAAATTAAATGCACTCACAACTAATTTTCTTTTGAGTTAAAAAACGACGATTCGAGAGCTTAAGATAAAATATTGAATTTTCTTTGTTATTCATATAAGTACACTGCGGTGGGTAACCGGGTACCCGGTTACTAACATAAGGGTTAAAAAATACTTCATATATTTTTTGATTATTACAATTAAATAATTAGATTTAAAAGCTCAGAATAAATAATCAATATTCCCGATCTACAATATTTATTTCATACTGCTCGTTAGCAGTAAACCGAAATTACTCAAAAATTTCAATTCAATTAATGGAGAGACCTTTATTTATTTATTTTATTTATTTATTTTTTCATTGATAGTAGTTTGCATTTGTTACAAAAAATGATATAGTAAGTTATTTATTTTTTCATTCAACAGTTTAGAATATACAATTTATTAGTCCTCCATCGATATGAATATTCCCGGGGCACAGCAATGATACCAACTTGATGTTTTACTCCCCCACAAACCGACCTCTAGCGCGATTTACTACAAACAACCACTTTGCAGGCGCTTTGTATTCTAACCATTTCTTGCATTTATTTCTGCCTTGTGTACAATAATTTCTCTTACAAAAACAATTGCACATAATGCACAAGATATTTAACGATAAAATAAAATTTAGATCTTATGCTAAATTTGAAAAAAGATTTAAAAAATTTCAATATTTAAGTGGATTCTCATTTTCAAGATGCACTACACTACTCGAAAATTCCCGTGTCAAAGAGCTCGAAAAAGATGAAAAATTGCAAAAGTTATTTTGGATTTATTACGGAAAATTTAGTTGCAATACAATGAATAATAAATCACAGCCAAAAAATAAGTAAGTATTAATAAAAAAATTATCATAATGACAATAAAAATAATAACAGCATTTATAATAAAAACTTTTTTTGGAGATGTTTCCTCTTTGAATAGAAGTAGTTTTAATTTTTAATCAGTGCTCTTATAGTTTACGAAATATAGTTATTAATAAGAAAATTATTTTTCAGAGAGAAGAAACCTTGCCGTGCTGGTTTTAAAGTCAAGCTCAACTATTTAAACCAACAAGATCAATATTTAAAAATATATGATGTTGTAAAAAATCATAACCATAAGAGCAAGCCAGTAAGTACATTATAAATATTGATATTTATTATATATTCGTATAAAATATGTTACAAATTTCATTAAAATATAAAAAGTTATGTGTAGCACCTCAGAAGCTTCGACAGGTTTTCGAGGTCGTAAGAATTCTTTCCCTTTCGTCTGACCCTTGTAAAATCCTTCTATGACCTAAAATTTTTTTCTAAAATATTTCTAGAAATAAATTAATATATTTAACTAGATAGATAGACAGTAACGGGCTTATTTATGACATGTTTAGGATCACTTTTTGGAGACATCAGATGCTGATGAGCTGGTCGACGAGGTTGAAGTCAACATTAAAGCATCTACATCAACAGCCACAAAGGTATTAAAAACACCTACATTAACGGTTCGAATTCCAATAAAAAAAAAAAAATCATCGAAAGAGGTCATCAGAAGGCCTAAGATCACCAGTCATACCGCCACACAATAAAGAGAATGAAAATAACAATCTATTAAACAGTGACAATGAATCGGAAACCAGTAATATGAATCGAAAAAGCCCACCAGACGATCTGGGATCACCAGCTGAAACTTCGGAGGATGGTAACGAATTGAGTAAAGACGAGGAAGTGAGTGAGATGAATGATGATGAAGAGAATCCACCAGAAGATCTGGGATAGCCAGCTAAAACTTCGGAGAACCGTAACGAATTCATTAAGGACGAGGAAGTGAGTGAGATGAATGATGATGAAGAGCATTCACCAGAAGATCTGGGATTATCAGTTAAAACTTCGGAGAACCGTAAGGAATTCAGTAAGGATGAGGAAGTGAGTGAGATAAATGATGATGAAGAGCATCCACCAGAAGATCTGGGATTACCAGCTAAAACTTCGGAGAACCGTAACGAAATAAGTAAGGACAAGGAAGTGAATGAGATGAATGATGATGAAGAGCATCCACCAGAAGATCTGGGGTTATCAGCTAAAACTTCGGAGAACCGTAACGAATTCAGTAAGGACGAGGAAGTGAGTGAGATGAATGATGATGAAGAGCATTCACCAGAAGATCTGGGATTACCAGCTAAAACTTCGGAGAACCGTAACGAATTGAGTAAGGAAAAGGAAGTGAATGAGATGAATGATGATGAAGAGCATCCACCAGAAGATCTGGGATTACCAGCTAAAACTTCGGAGGATGGTAACGAATTGAGTAAGGACAAGGAAGTGAATGAGATGAATGATGATGAAGAGCATTCACCAGAAGATCTGGGATTACCAGCTAAAACTTCGGAGAACCGTAACGAATTGAGTAAGGACAGGGAAGTGAATGAGATGAATGATGATGAAGAGCATCCACCAGAAGATCTGGGATTACCAGCTAAAATTTCGGAGAAATAGGTCGGAAAATCTAATAAACGAAAACGAGGATTAAGGTTTACAATAAGAAAATGTCACACTGCTCGTAGAGAAGAATGGTACTGCAACACTTGCGAGCTAGTAGGAATGACAAGGATGACGAAGTGCGCAATTTGTAACAAATTATCTCACATTAAATGTTTTCCGAAAAAAAATCCCGGGCGTCGGGTTTGTTACGGCTGCTGTAAAATTAAAAAAAGGCCATTCGGCAGCCGAAATGGAAGTAGATTTCATGATGAATAATAAAAATACTACTAGGGTTGCATACGAAAAAAAAAAAAAAATAAATTTCTGTCTGATTAAACAACAATGACGTCAAAACGAATGCAAAAGTAAAATTTCATTATATCTGTCTGAGAAAGTAGCTGATTTTTGGCCTAGACTGATAATGAGGTACACAAATTAAAGCTTATTTAATAAGCTTTCAGATACCATTTATAGAATTTTGATAAGATATCGCGTTCAATTGTAATTGCACCAAAATACGGTAAAAGTGAAAATTTTTGCGATTTTTGAAAATGTTTGAATTGCTATTATTCCTAAACTATTTAATTTGGAGAAATAAATAAGTACACAAATTGAAGCTTATTAAATAAGCTTTCAAATGCAATTTACAGAAATCCGATAGGATGTCGCGTTCCATTGTTATTGAACGGAAATAAGGTAAAAGTGAAAATTTTTTGCGATTTTTGAAAATTTTTGAATTGCTCTCACTTCTAAACTAATCGACAGATTTGGCTCATCTTAGAACTTAACCTCGGAAATCGTCCTAAGAATAAGTATGTTACGGTTTATTGAGATCCGTATAGAATTACGAGAGTTAGAGAAGAGACAATGCCGATTATATCGTATATATATATATATATATATATATATATATATATATAGCATATATATATATATATATATATATATATATATATATATATACATACATATATAAACTTTTGAACCATATGCATTTTCTGAATCCGCTTGACGAGCTGAGTCGAAATATAGCAAAATTTTTCAAAAGTTCCGTCATGAGGACCAATGCAATAGTTAGATTGCTATGAAATCTACTAAAAATCGGACTCGAAAATAATGAGTTTTTTCGTTTTACTGCCAACAAACACTATAAAATATATACTTTAAATCAGGTATATTAATTATTAAATTTGAGCTTCTAAATCTAATTAATTAAATGTAACAAAAAAAAATAAGTTTTTTTCTATATTGAAATAAAAATTTTAGGTCTCTTTAATAATTGAATTGGATTTTGTTTTTTTTTTTTTTTTGGTTTACTGCTAACGAACAGTATAAAATAAATAGTGAAGATAAGGTTTATTAATTATTTAATCTGAGCTTTTAGATCTTATTATTCAATTGTATTCAATAAAGATATCAAGTGTTTTTTCTATAAAATAAATAAAAATTGAAAGTCTCTCGAATAATTGAATTCAATTTTTTAAGTAATTTTGGTTAACTGCTTTTTATCTAATGTAGAATTTGAATCATCTATTTCAAAGGAAAGCTCACACTTCCCGTACAAAAATGGATTGATCACTCATTGATCACTGACTGATCAATCATTGATCACGGATTGATCAACAACTCATCGTTAATTGATCAATAATTGATCAGTCAGTAATCAACCATAGATCAATGAGAGACCACTCAAAGATCAATAACTGATCACTCTGAGGAGAATAATCTGATAGTGATCAATCAGAGATCAGTTAGAGATCACCCAGTGATCAATCAGCGACAACCTATAGATCATTCGGAAATCGCATAAAAATCGTCCGATGTTTAAATGAAAATCACACAGTGGCCATTTAATTATCAATAAAGGATCGGACCTTTATGAAGTAATCATTACTGAATATATAACTATAAATACCATAAATAAATACAAGTAATAGCTGTAATAAAAAATATTATCAAGAATACTTTAAATAAATTTTATTTTCAGTATCAAGAAATTTTTATTTTTTTTGCTACAATTTAATAACGAGGTTTAAATTAAATTGAATCTTAGTTAAGGAACGTAGTATATACAGCGTTATAAAAACATTAATTTATTGCATGTCGTCACTTCCTTCTGGTACAGTTATGTACAAATTGTTTTGGTTTCGAAAATCTTCTACAACATAACAAGGACATTCAATATTGTTAATCGGAACTGCTATTATATTTTTTAGTTTTCTACATAGAAATATATTATCTAATACTATATTTGGAACCACAGAGTGAAATGGATTGTATGTAAATAAAGTTTTTAAAACTGCAAAAAATTGTGACCTGTTAAAACATTGGTCGCAGAATTTTTGACAGTCACATTCACATAATCCCACAAATATTTGTATTTGTCCTATTTTATAATTTCTTTCGTTGAGGCGATATTTTACAAAACTCGAGTTTGTTCTTGGATAATTCTTTATTACTTTTTCGGTCCTGATTTGATTTTGTTTTCGTTTTTGAGCCAAATAATCTTCCGAATCATACAATACTCCTGATTTGAAAAGTTTATTAAATATTATAAATTTCTTTGTGTTGGCCAATACATTGCCATTCTCAAATGCAGTGAAGTAACAAGCTGATATGTACGGTTTGATTTCGTAGGTTCCAGCAATATATTTTTTTTCAGCAATCAAGGTAAGTTTACGTCTATTTCTACTTGCTAATTCTAACTTATTACAAAATGCATTGATTTTTGTGCCAGGTCTCAACGTATTCAATTTAGTATCCGATAAATTAAAATATAACGTTACTGCTGAGCAAATCTGCAACTGCGCATATCTTGTTCCGTGAGCTAAATATTTCAAAATACCATTCAAATTTTCAAAGGGGTAACATGATGACATTGTGAGAGGTCCGAGTTTTTTGACTACGTCCACGAGATGAATCAATTGGTGTAAATTACAGCTCATATGGCGAGTACCATATAAATCTTCAAATTTTCCAATGAATTCGGTCAAAGCCCTCGAGCAAATTTCCAGAGATTCTGGAGATATACTTTTTGCATGCAAAGTTGCAATACTATAAACTAAAAGAACCATATGATTAAAATATATTGGATCCATAATGTCGTGCAGAACGGGTAAGCAATAACAAAGAAGAAAAATACGAAATTCAGAAGCTTTCCAGTATTTCAAATTGGACAAAGATTGAGGCAGTCTTGGAACTGTAGATGGTGGAAAAATCAAACGTATTCTCTTGTCTACTAGTTGAATTTGAGAGTGTAGAGAAGCTTTGTGAGTTGACCATTGTTGATCGAACATTATGGTTAATAATTTTTTTATAACACCTAAGTCAACACAGTGCATTGTATCAATCGCTGTCGTCTCAATAAAATTATAACAAATTTTCGAAAGAACTGTTGGACCTTTTACACCTTTTTCAGGAATTAAAGTTTTTAGAGTTTTTTCAGCTCTCCGGCATCTTGTCCTTCAGCGAGTGGTTCTAAGATGCCATGGAACTTATCGGGGCCTCGAAAGGTAACAAATGATAGATTTTGGGTGACAAATAATCTAAAGGCATAATTTTTTAATAAATAGGTTGAATTGCATCCAATGAGTGATGTCTACATTGAATCATGCGAGTTAGAGTACCTCAAAACCAAATACACTTATGACTCGAAAGAAATGTCGAGACAGATTTTCAAGAAAGTTATTGGGACAGACAATCTACTAAAAATGAGCCGCACGGGTGGAAACGGGTGGACACGGTTGCCAAATGATGTATTAACTGCTGTTTACGGTAGAGTTAATTTGCGTTACAGATCAGTTTTCACAATAATTAAATGCTCTTTTCGAAAAACTATTTCCAGATAATAAAATAATACATGCAATAATTTAAATAATATATGTTTCAGGTTTTATTTCAAAGAATGCTCGGCCAAAACTGTCAGCAGCTGAATTTGAACGGTGTGTCACCCTCATGTTTACTTCCCTGAGACCTGGACAGCAAAAAAAGTAAAATCAAATAAGAAGAAAGTACTGATTAAGCGGCTGGCTGAATTTTTTTTTTATCTTTCTATTCCTCTTCTTTAGAAAAAAATATTAAAATTTTTCGTGTTTTACTGTGATCACTGTATGCACCTTATAATTTTGTTAATGGTTATGTTCTCAAAATAAAAGATCCATTTATATTAAGAATTTTTTTATCAAAGCAGTCGCTACGTGATTCCTGGATGACTACTAGATTATCACTGATTGACCACTAGATGATTGCTGATTGATCTCAGAGTGATCTCTGGATCATCTTTAAGGAATCATCAGGCAATTTTTATCCCATCACTGGACAATCTTTATGATATCGCCGAGTGATCTATAGATTGTCGCTGATTGATCACCGGGTGATCTCTAACTGATCTCTGATTGATCACTATCAGATTATTCTCCTCAGAGTGATCAGTTATTGATCTTTGAGTGATCTCTCATTGATATATGGTTGATTACTGACTGATCAATTAACGATGAGTTGTTGATCAATCCGTGATCGATGATTGATCAGTCAATGATCAATGAGTGATCAATCCATTTTTGTACGGGCTTCTCAAACTTTTCATTACTGAAGCACTGAATCTCATACTCATTAGAATCAACTTCGATAACGTTAAATTTATATCGTGCACTATGATATGCAACTGAGCAGTGGCCGTAAAAGTTTTTTTTTTTGAATATTCTTCTTTTTGCATTTCAATTGTAAGTGGGCAGTAAATTTTCCACTCGAACATTATTGACTTCAAGAGACTTTTCATTTCATTTATTTTCCAAAAATTTTCATCATACAGAGTTTCCGTTAGTACTCTTATGCCATTGACTCTATGACAATAGTTAATAACTTTTTTGTGAATTTTACTTTTGAAAGGCGATGTTTTTGTTATTTCTGGCTCTTTATTCTCATTGTGTCGATGAATTCTTGACCATCATCTTGCTTAGAATAATCACGCTCTTGATCACTGTTATCCGAAGGACTTTCCTGTTCACTTTCTGTTTGGGCGCATATTCGTAACTCTTTATAAGGAAGTTCAAAATTGTAATCACTACTACTCCCAGTAAACACGTTTACGTCAATGTGACGTCAAAATGACATTGGGCTATGTCAGGATTTACGTAAGATACAAGTCACGAATGAGTCATATATGACTCATTATTTCACACTTCTTGACGTAAGATTCTGACGTAAAAATATGACGTAGTCATGACGTCAGTATTATGTCTCAATGACATTTATGACGTCAATATGACATACCTGTGATGTCTATATCATGATAATGATGTCATTATGACGTAAAAGTGATGTAAGTGATGTAAGAATTGTACCTCAGAAAAATATTAAAAAAATTTCTCAAAAATAAAAAGATGGCAATTTTGAAATTAATTATAGTGTTGTGGACTTATTACAAAGTTTGAAACACTAGTTATATGTTGATACTTGATGAAAAATCCTGAAATATGCTGGGCTCGAACTTGGGTCCTCACGTATCGAAGTCTGGAACGCTGCTCACTTGTCCAAGTAACGGTTCATGTTACGAAGTAAATAACTTATGTGATAAGCCTTACATGACGAAAATGCTTATTTCATAATTTTTCTGAGATTAAATGTATTTTAAGAGCTGGAATTGTATAAAATTCAAGTCTAATAATTTATACAATTTTATAAAATTTCATTAAACTCATGAAATTTTATAAAGTTCTATAAAACTTTGTAAAAACTCTTTATAAAAGGCTCTCTAGTGAAACTTGTGGTAATGAATAGGCAATTTATAAATTTTCATAAGAATTGATTGAATCTTACACTTTCAAAAATTTTCGTCTAAAAGCGGACGCAGAGAACTTTAGACTCTCTGCGGACACAGAGAACTTTCACAGAGTGAAATTTTTTCAGAGTAAACGATGTATCCGTGTCATTTGAATATTTTTTAATACTTATTGATTTCTCAAGACTCGAATTTTTTTTATTTAATTTTTCCGAAAATTTAGTATTTTTCATTTGGATTTTTCTTCTTCAAAATTTCAATTCTACAAAATTTAGATTTTTTAATTTCAACTCTTTTAAGTATACCATTTTTTAATCTATATTTCTTTTAAATTTCAATTTTTTCGAAATTTGAATTTTTTAATTTAACATACTAACAACATTATGAAACTTGATGTACACAGTAAAAAAAATTTTTTTAATTTTAATAAATATTAAATTTACACTTAAAAAAGTTAAATATTTAACACAAAAATTTTTAACACTAAAGTTTTTGACGCAATGACGCAAAATTTTTTACTGTGTAAAATACTATTAGTCTCGTCAATAACAATCATGGAACTGTTTGAATTATTTCAAATACAATGTTTCATAAGTAGCAGCACTAATGTCAGAAAATTATTTTTCAAGTAATAGTGCAATATTTAAATGACTGACATTTAATTTCTTGACGCGAAATCATAAGAAATTATATGTTTACTCGCTTGACGGTTTAAAAATTTAGAGTTCATGCCACATAAATTGAACTCGGTATTTTGTTATCAGTTTCACACCAAATCATTTATACTGAATGAAGTCGAAAAATATTTTTACAATGGATAAAAGTGCCTAAATTCATGGAAAAAAATATAAGTGAGAAACATATGCAACGAAAAAAGTATTTCTTGCACCAAGAAAATTTTGACGGAGGCTGAAGTTATATTGGAGCAAGAAGTGTTTTAGTGTCAAGATATTTTGACTTCATTCACGAAATTTTCAGTCATCTCTAATATATTCTTAGTCCAAAGAAATTTACCTTTGAGTCAAGATTTTTTTTCTGCAGTGTATGGAAACATACAATCAAAGATATAAAAAGTTTATCTCCCACATGTATTTAATTTGTATGTTTTTTTCTTAAAACGTAAATGAAAAATATTTTTGTATGTTATTTGCTAATATGTTAGATATATTCATTAATATTATAAATTATAAATTTTTGTTATTAAGAGCGGACTTAAATTTGCAAGGTACCAGCTTAAATCAGCTGTTTACCTCTTTCTGATTCTTACTAAATTTTAAACCAATTTTCACTAATATTTAGCGATTAATTGTAAATTAGACATCTTATTGAAGAAGTTTTATATTTGATAAATTTTGATCAATCGATAATATTAAAAAAATACATCCCCCAAATTTTATCAATATTATGGAAAATAATCGTTTGTCACTGATTTAGAAAATGACTTTCAAATTACGTCAGTATTATGTACAATTGTGACAAATTATTGATGTTAAATAATGACTCACAGATGGTATCGGTATTACGTAAGACCGTGACTTGTCACTGATGTAAACACATGATATTAATCTTACGTCAAGATTACGTACAACCGTGACTTGTCACTGATGTAAACGCATGATGTTAAACTTACGTCAAGATTACGTACAGCCGTGACTTGTCACTGATGTAAACGCATGATGTTAAACTTACGTCGTTATGACATACAATGATGGCATTAATGTTACGTAATATTGTAGTTTATATATTATGTCAGTTGTACGTAATATCTAACTCATTTCCGTTACATCATAGAGAAGTAATAAACTTACATCAGTATGATGTCAAAAATATATCATATATTTTTACATCATAATTGGATTACAAGACAGGTCAATTTTACGTCATATTTACGTAAAATATTGTGACATTCCTATGACTTATAAATGACGTCATATTGAAGTCATGTGTTCACTGGGCTATCATTAACTGAACCATCTAGGCTTTCTTCATCGCTTTGATTATTTTTAGTATTATTACAATTTTCCTTATTAATAGAATTGTTTATATTTTTGGCATCATTTTCATTCAACGCCATATCTGTTAAAGGTTCTTCTACCTCTTGTGTAACGTTGTTTGCATACATTATTAATAATTATATATTACTATTTTTTTATGACGCTGAAATTAGCAAGCACTAGATTATTTTTTATTTCTTCAAAAACAAAATAGTTATAGAATATTATTTCAGTAAATCTCGTTTAAAGTAAATGAAATCACACAAAAATAAATTTATTTCGCTCTAATTTATTTGCTTAGAAAAATGAAAAAATTTTCAGATGTCTCAATTTCAGTATCATTAATTTTTAATGTAAGAATGAAAAAAGTACAGTTAAAAAATTAGATTAAAAATCAAGTTCATGCTGAAAAAAAGTTTTATCGTATGTTTGCTTTTTTTATGCTGAAGTTTTATTTAATCAATTACCTTTTACCAAAATTAAATTATTACTTTTTAAAATAAAAAATTACTTACACTTTTTAACCAATGTCGAGTAAACACAATTTGGATATTTGTTCATAAAAAATTTTTACACTGACAAGTTTTACATCATCACACTGTATATTTTGTAACTTTTTATTAGTTCACAGATATTTGTAACAATATAATTGCCATAAATTTTTAATGTTTGGTTAAACTGTTTGTTGCTAATTATAAATAGTTCGCCATGCACGTGACAAATGTATTTTATTTATTAGTGAGATTTTATTTTTTTACTCGAATCCACTACTATCAAAATATAAAATGATAAAAGTTTGTCGAATTCCTTCAAACATGTTGATCAATAACGAATAGAAGTTAAGAACAAAAAAGTCTTATTATATGTTAGCTAAAAATATTTATTGGTTAATCGAATATTTCACAGTAGATATCAATCACCATTTTGCTTTCAACACACACTATATTTCTTATTCAATACAGTTACGTTTTGGTGTTTTGTTATCAAAAAATCGAAAAGTAAAAATAAAAATAGTCATTTTCTAATCCTGGTTAGTTTAATATCGAAATTTTCCATATTCATTGGAAACAAAGGCCCTGATTCAATATCGGGTTTTGATTAAAGCGCGAAATTTAAATTGCTATATTTATTGAATAAAAATGATATAGTAATTGATTTTTGTAATTTTTTTTTAATTATAAATCAAAACAATTATATTTTTGTCAACTTCAAAGTAGGCATGGTGAAAATAGCCGATAGATATTATTTTTTTCATAAAAAAGATACTAAAGCGTAAACCGAATCAGTTAAAAAAAAAAAATAAAAAAAAAAAAGTATATCAATATTTTAAGTAAAAAAAAAATGTACCCAGTGAAATTGTCTGTTTTAAATTATACATATTTTTTGTAGACATAAACTATAATCTTCATATTAAATTTTAGTGTCTAACTATATCTCCAAATTTGCCAAGCGATACCCAAAACTTGAACACGTTGAGGCTGTATAATTTTAAGAGCACTCAAAGCTCTAATAAGTTCATAGACTAGTGATCAGCATTGTGATTTATATTAACGATGGCAAATTAAAGAAGTTTTATAGCTAAAAATTAGAGTACTTAAAAATTGTCAAACGTTTAGAATTGAATTATTTAGATTTATAATTGAAGATTTACTTTGTTATTTATAAAAAATATAACTCAAAAATTAAATACAAATATTTTTCATTCATAAATGAACATATGAAATATTCATAAAATTATCTTTTATATAAATTAATAATATGTTATATATATTTAATGTATTGTCAAATATTTTATTAGTTCAACTACTGCTCCCGGAGTGTTCAGCTACTGCGGCTTGTCAGAATTAATTGTTAAACTATAACTACAGTCAACGCTCTCTGTATTTGACTCGCCCGTACAGGACCATTCTCTGTATTTGACTCGTCCTTGTCCATAAGAGCTGTGTAAAATCGTCAAATACAGAGGAAGAATGTGGTCAAATACAGAGAGCAGTCAAATACAGAGAGGTCCAATACAGAGAGCGTCGACTGTACTTCAATGGTGTTTCTTGAAAACGTCAAAATATGAATATTTAATTACCTACGTTATTTAACAATAAATTCAAAATTGTATATATTTTCATCAAAACCACTATATTGAACTAACATTTATATCTTTATATATTACAAGTAAATTTAAATACGTTTTACTTTAAAACCTTTTCAACTACGCGTACTACGAGTACTTTTGCTTATTTCTTGTCAGTTATCTGAAAATTAGAAATGTGGAAAGCATGATATAAATAAGTGGTGAGTGTTAACATGTGAATATTAAAATTTTTATTGTCTGATGTTGAAAAAATTAGCTTAAAGTTAAATCATTTTTTTCCACATAGCGCATCATTTTTTGAAATAATTATTATTAATTAGCAACTGTCCTGAATTTAGATTCTTTCGTTTCATGTATAGAGCGTTGAAAACAACACCTCTAATTTTCTTAGATGTAAAAGCTCCCTTTCCACGACGGATTCCACCATCAACTGAAAGAAAATTATACCTTGAAAATATTTTAAAAATATATTCGTTAAATTATTTTTAACTACATTAGATAAGATTTTCAAAGTTTTTTTTTTTAGCTGGATGTAATTTATGAAGATTTTTAAGGTGAAATATAAAATATTCAGCAAAAAAAAAAATAAAAACTAATTTAATACAAAAAAAAAAATTAAATATAAGGTAAAAGCCCCAATAGATGATCATGTACTAGTATATGATCACTCCATGTATTTGTATATCTATATTTGTGAATATAGATATACAGATACATGGAGTGATCATTTATTGGGGCTTTTACCTTACGAATTCCCAGTTTTGGAACAAATTTCTTAAATTTTTAATGTAAATCATCCAAACATATAAATCGTGTAAAGCTTTAATTACTACCTATTAAGTTATTCATGTACCTATGTTATTATACGGATGATTGTTATTAGTGTTCCTTTCAGTAATTTTCCCATTTTTTCGAATAAATGATTTCCGCTTATAGTACTCATCATTTTTTCTCTCTTCTTCTTCTAAATACTCAATTCGGCTCAATATTAAATTTAATTCTTTTTTGTTGACGGTAATTACTAAAAGAAATTAAACACAATTAAAAATAAATTTCTGAAGTAAAATTAATTAGTATTTCTGCTAGGTTCTTAATTTGTATTTATTTTTTATGAACTGTTTTAGAATATAATAATACACTTCTATAAATATTTACTAATAATAAAATGACTAGGACTAATATAAATCTAGCTAAGTAATAGAAAATTTTATATTAGTTTAGCTTGTACTTTTCATCAATATTAGCTTTTTCATATTTTCTAATTTGCAAAATTTTTAACAAATATTGTTGACTTTTTAACATAGAGATAGGATAAGATATCTTTACCTGAATCATTAGTGGAATTAGCCATAGTATTTACATTTGTAATTTGATTTTGATCAACATTTAACTGTCTTTCATCTTGTTGCTCTAAATAGTTGATGCGGTCCAAAATTGACTTCAATTCCTGCTCCTCGACAAGGATCTCTAAAAAAAATCAAGCATGTATAGAAATAATTTTCTTAAGTAAAAGTTCTAAAAATTCATTGAAGGCTCTTAATATCTATTCATTTTTAATAAACTACACTGCCGACAAAAAGTTTCAAGACAACATGACAATTTATCAAAATAATTTTTAATAGTAAAATAAATCAAGAGGAAAGTCAAAGACACGATTGTACACCCTTTGTAAAGTAACATCGCATTTTCTTTATAGATCAAATTAATATTTTCACGTATCGTATGTAAATTAAAAAAAAAAAAAAAAAAAATATTCCGGTAATTTTCCGTCGATAGTGCATATCAGAATAATAATAATATACTTCTATAATAATTATTCACTATTAACAAAAGTTCCAAAGACTAATTTCAATCAAGAGAAGTAATTGAACATTTTATAGTAATTAAGCTTATACTTTTATAAATATTTGTTTTCGAATATTGTCAATTTTATAATTTTTTATACATTTTACTCTTTCTATTATATAGACCTTTTACCTGAATAATTCGAAAAATTAGCCGCTTTTTTCTGAGTTTTGTCTTCATTTTCAGTTATGATGTCTGCTTTAACGTTTCCATCTTCTTCCTCTAAACTTTTTACAGTATTTGACACGGATTTAAACTCTTCCATCACCTCGATGATTTCTTTATGAGTATTAGTAGATGATTCTGCTATAGGTGTTACAATAATCATTAAAAATTAAAAAGGAAAGAATGCAGATATAAACTATTTTTGAAAGTGGAATAAAATTCTATATTTTTCATTTACCCGATATGAATGATTAGATAATTTCATCGAATACTATTCATCAATTGTGTAAATATGATATTATGGTAAATTGTTTTGATCAGAATTAAATAATACATAGAAAAAAATAAGTAATAGTAATTACTACCTGAGATTACTTGCTTACGTATGCTATTAATTACGTACTTTTAAAAATAATTAACCTTATATTAGTTACTTATAACGATAATTACAATTAAATTATTCTCATAACAGTTATAAATAAAAAAAAAAAAATATTGTTGTTACCTCCATGTTCATTTTTTTGTTCCTTATTGGTGTCGAATACAGTCAGGTCAGATAATTTTTTTAATAAATCATCTGTGGGATCGATTCCGGCATCATTAACTGCGTTTTAATAAGATTGATTAATTATTTATGTTATTAAAAACCCAGATAATTATAAAAATAAAAGAAAAATTTTTTACTTGTCATATTAGAAATTTTAGAAACTAAGTTTTCAATTTGAATTTATATTGTTTCGATGATATCTACATCTATCGCCATTACAACATCTGAAAAATAAATATTTGAATTGAAATTATTTTTAGTATTATTATAATATTTTAATAATTATTGATTATATACTTTTACATACCGTCATTAATTTTCGTTATTTCTATTCGATTATAAGTTTTCTCGCGTATCATAAAACTTTCTATGAGTTTCTTTGTCCGGCATACTTTTTGGCTCAAAATTGAAGTATACCTTATGGAAAAATTTCTCTGAAAAAACTCTGAAAAAGTCTTGATAAGTCTTAATAAGTCTTTTTGGAAGTCTTACTTTTTCTGAAAAAGGCAGAAAAAGTCTTATCATTGGTGAATAACTCTGATTAAGTCTGACAAACTCTAAAAAAGACAAATATTCTCTGAGATTTGGGACTTTTGAAAAGAGTTATAAAGACTTAATAAGACTTTTTCAGATTTATTTAATTGAATAAATTAATCAGAATAGAGAGACTTTTTCAGAGTTTTCAAGTATTAAAAAGACTTTTTCAGCAATGACTATTCAATGAATTAAAAATACTTAAAGAAAAAATCACACTGTTGCAATAAAGATAATTCTACTAATGTTTTTTATTTTTTTTGTTTTATTTTATCGTAAATTTTTACTTACTGACAATTAATCTTCTTTCCTGTTGCACAGTAATAGAATATATTATATTTTGATTTTTTTATCGATTGAAAAAAATTGAATAAAATATTACACTGATAATTTTATAGTAATTATTTATATATTTTTCTTTTTGGTATATGTATAAACAAAACTGACTGTTGCAATAGTTATTTTTTTATTGCATTTGAATACACGTTATCGATTAGAAATTATTAAGAATAAATTATATAATTTTATTTCCAGCATGTTGGTTGTTACAATTAAATTCACACCAATACCATCGTATATTTAAACTCATTTAAGCTCTATGCTAATCTTAATGTACTATCCAATTATTACATTTATAAAGACACAAGTCTCTAAGAAATTGGTAATATTTTTTCATGACTTATTCTACAAATACATTAGTTAACTTTATCTATGTTAGTAAAATCAATATTTTTACATGTAATTTTATTTGGTATATAAAAATATAGCATAGAACATAATTTATTTATAAGTTAATAAATCACTAATTATCAAAAACGTTATTTTGTTTACAAAAAAATATCCTTAATGCTAATATTATTGACGCTACACTTACACACACGATTGAGGCATTTTTTGGCCAGATTTACTGAACTATTTATGTATAATTTTTTTAATCACCATAACATCCTGGTGGTATAAAAATCACATAATGTTTGTTTTTTACTGGAGTTAACATACACGGTTGCGATATCATTTTTGCTTCACAAATATTTAACTCTTCAGTAATTAAACATTCTTCAATATTATTTACAGTAACATATCGTGATGAATGGAAGTATTTCTTTAATCTTACTACTTCCTCAAAAAATATGTAAATTTTTTTTTCTCCTTTATCTGAATTAAAAAGACAAACGTTTTTAATTATTCCTATTTTTCCACTTTCCAATGATATTACAGAGTCATTTGTTTTTGCGCATGCTCGATAATTTTTCGATGTATATCTCTTGCCGTTGTAAATAAATCTATTAAATGATTTACATGTTTCAGATCTATTTACAAGTTTTCGCTCGTTATCATTTAAATTATAATTTGTATCTTTCCCAATCAGTATGCAGCCGTCCACTTCAAAAGTATTTTTCAATCGACCTGTCAAATTCCGTTCACAAAATTGAGAGAATTGATTGCTTGTATTAATTTTATTTTTCAATTGTGTTAATGCTTTCTGGAACATGTACCGTCTGACAATTTGAATAAGGATTTTATTGGGACTTTTTTGCAATTTCATCAGAAAGTGATTTTCATTTTCAAATATGAAAGTATTGTGACACCGTAACGGACCTAATTTTATTACACTTTTGATCAAATGTAATAATAGGTGAATATTATATGTCATTGCTTGTGTACCAAAATATTCTTCATACAAGACTACGTATCGCAAAATCAAAGAGTCAGCTGTATCTAGCTCATCAGAATTAATTCGATCAGATAATAAAATATGCATAGCTTCCACCAATAGAGCTAAATGTTCTAAATACTTCTGGGGAAGAATATCTTTTAAGCATATAAGTGAATAGAAAAGAAGCCATGATCTCCATTCAGTTGCTTTCCACATTTCCCGCTCTGTTAAATTTCTTGGGGATCGAGTTATACACGTAGGATGCTTAAAGTTTAAAAGTTTAATATTAATTGCTTCAAGTTGGTTCGGATTTCCTACATAGTAATCTTCACCGAATGAAGATATTAGAATTTCAGTATGCTGTTTTATTGCACCTAATAAAATAGCATGCATATAATCAGGTGACATCCCATCAACAATGTCAAAATAATTCAGATTTATTAATGGTGACGGTCCCCACACACCCATGACATCACTATCAAACTTACCAGCAAGAAGCATTTGTTCTTTAACTGATTCATTGGTTCGTTCTTTTGGAACAACCGTTGTTATTGGAAACTTTTGAGAGTTGTTCATACGCAATGTCGGATGCTCGCAGAATGTGCAACCGTAAGAACCATTATATTGCTTCATATTTAAAATTTTGCATCTTGCCACAGAATCTACTACGGCACATATGGGAATAAACTTGCTGGTTATTGTTTGTTGTTGTAATTTCCATTCTGCACCTTCGTCTGATAGTTTATTCGCTGCATCAACGAATGGTTGCAAAAATAATAACATATCTGGCTCTTCTTTATCGACCCATAAACCAGTCATAATCATGTACTTAGATTGTAGTTTCAAAGGCAGCTCGTTAATACTTGCATAGATCGGCCAAATAGAAAGCTTGCTGGATTTTGATGGTTGACAACCATCAGTATTGAAAGTATATGAAAAATTATATTTATGTGATAACGGGTTATTTGTTGTAGATAATTTTTTATATATCTGGCCATCACTCATACTCTGAAGATCATTGTTAATTTCATTATTTTCTTTATCTTGAAGATTAGCCAGAAATATTTCTTGCACTTTGGGATCTTCTAATATTGATTTCAACTGTAAGGAGATGTCAAACGTCAAAAAATATGAAATATCTGGCGGTTTCTCACTATTGTCGCAAATTGGACACTGTAATCCGTTTTTATTTAATTTATCTTGAGCGCCAAAGTAGTGATGGCAGTCCCTACAATATACATGGTAAACAAGAATATCTTCACTTAGTTTTAAACTTTTAAATAACTTATATTTTGATGACGAAACCACGTCATTTTCGAATAACGTATTAATCATGGATAATATCCCAACAATAGTTTTCCATGTTAGAGATTCTTCAACTCCTAGTGCAAGAGTCATCATTAGAGCTTCTCCCTGCGTGATTTTCGTACACTTACATAGTGGTCTATTGTAATCGTAACTGGCGTCTTTTTCCTCATCTTTTTGCTGTAAAAAAAAAAAAATAAAAATTGGTCATTCAGTTATTTTTTTTATGGTTTCTTAAATTATTTAATTAGCCGAAATTATTAAAGATATTGAAAGATCGTTGAAAATTTAAACAAAAATAAACAATAAGAGTTACTCTGTAAATTACTATAGAGTAATAGTTTTCAGAAATTTGTCGAAAGCATATTTAAATTAAAAAGTATTTATTCAACAAAAAAAAATGATCACTAGAATTTTTAACAAAAACATAATTAATACATAATTGTATATTATTCGCCTTGTATAAAGCTAGTTTTATTTCTCATAACTTTACAATTTTAATTACTTGAAAAATATTATTCAGATTACTTGAATAATGAGGAAGATTTCAGTACATCACTTTAAAAAATATTTATCTTAAAAAATTGCCATACATTTCTCAGCAAATGTATCTTCTCAAAAATTATATATCAAGCAATAAATTGATATTCTTTGATGTTACTGTCACGTGAATTATTCTAAACTAATAGCGTCAAGAATTATTAGCTTGTAGAACTAATTTTACGATATATTTTCACTTCATATGAATATTAAAGACCTTTATTTGTCAAATTTAATGTATTTCTAAGTAAATTATTGCAATATAAATTTCTGCCATTTATTTTATTAGTTGAATTACTGCACCTCTAACATCGATACAATCGAGACTAGGGGCCATTCACATATAAGTAACCTACATTGAATTAAATTTATTTTTTTTTTTTAATAAAAAATAAAAAAAATTTTTCAATTTTCTTAGCGGAAAGTTAACAAGCATGCTTGTCACATAGAGAAATAATTATCAAAGCATATTCTTGTAGACATATTTATACAATTTAATGGCAGTGTTTCTAATGTCTCTTAAAAACTTTTAGAGGTACAACAATATTTTTGGCCTCAAGTTAAAGAGAATACTTGCGGAAATAATCAAACAAATCTTGACAAATCAGAAATTGATCGAATTTGGAAATTTAAATAGTCATAGAATCATATTGCAGCATTAATTTCAATTATTTTTTTTCAATTATGCTTTGACAAATCTCAAATTATTAAAAATTTCTTCAGGTACTATTATTTGTGTTAAAGATATAAATTTTTTTATTTTTAAAAACCCAAAAGAAATATTTTAGCAACCCATGAATGAAGTATAATTATTAAATTAAAATAATTTCAGCAACGGAAAATTAAATCTACACTCAAAGAAAAAATTTGTTTTGAAAAAAATAGACAATGTCGTTAGAAAAAAATAATTTGTTACATATTTATAACAATATTATTTCTTAACTGAAAAAATCAAAATTTTTCTCACAGTAACTTACTAGTTGAAAAAAGTTTTTGTTGATTCAGAAATAAATTTTTATAAAAAAGTTACTGTGAGATAAATTTTGATTTTTTCAGCTAAGAAATACAATTGTTCAAAAATTTTAATTTCTTATTATAATATTGCTAATCTTTTGTAACATAGATTTTTTTTCACAATGTATAGCTTTAAAAACGATAAAATTTTTAAATAATCAAGATTCTCTTTCCTGTTTTGTATTATTTTTTATTTGAATTAATAGTATGATAAAGGATACTTTTTAAGTCATTAGATATAATTTTTTTTTTTCGACTCTTAATACCTAAGATTTTTTTTTCTCTACTTGTAATGAAAGTGACATAAATTTTAGAATGGAAATTGAATATTCTTGCTGGCATTAAACTTATATTGAAATGTTAATATTGATGTTATACTGTTTTTATAAAACTATAATCGTTTTGACTCCTTTTTTATAAAGAAAAAATCTCAATGTATTGATGCAACAAATTGAAAATGGTTTGCATACATAATTGTATATAATAATTGTATATAAGATTTTGATTTTTAATATTTGCTATATTATAATGCTATCTATCAAATTCGTCATTGTATATAATCATTAATACATAAAACTATAGAACTCTATGGTTATTAAGCGTTTTTTCATTTTCAGGTTATAAAAAAATTCTTAATTACGATTTTGCAAAAAAAAATGAATATTGAGTTACTAATTTATAAGTGCCAGGGTCCTGCGAAAAAATGCCCCTAACTAAATTTTATCAAAAGTCTCTATTCTAATTACTGTGATCGTTCTAACATAGCATAGCTCAAATATTAATTTCGACTGATTAAATTTCGTTTTTATCTTATGTCAACAATTTTTCGATACAGCTTTTATGCTTTAACAAGTAATCTACTATTTATTTCAGAAGCAAGTACTGTATGCTTTTGAAATAAAATATTCCTTACTGCAATTAAAAAGAAAAATAAAAAATAAAGAAATACGAAAAAAAATTCTTTAAAAACTCTAGTCTTTAAAATAATTGTTTTTCTAGAGTTAAGTAAAAACAATTCAACTTCTGTTACTTTTCGAAAATGTTAAGTGGTTAATGTACTAGAGTTTATCGATAAATTCGACTCATCTTTAAACTTAACTATGGATATATTCAAAATATAATTTTTTTGGTTCTTTCTTGACAAACTGAAACAGAAAATATTGATAATTGTTTTGAATCATTATTTCTAACCTAATGAATTCGTCCATACTGTAAAAAATTTTAGTGTAACAATTTACTCTGAGAACTTTACACAACTGCGTTAGTATGAAACTATGATAAATAATTTTTATGTTGTACAATTTTAAATTTAAAATGTACACCTAAATTCAATACTTTTTTTGGTGTAGCTTTTTTACCACACTAAATTCACAAATGTTTTTGCAGTGCAAAAATATAAATATCAATCGAGAGTGAGGTGCGACTATCAGGTTTTCGTGATTACATGGGGAGTAATTTAATAACTCAACTACCGTGCGAGCTACTGGATAAGTATTAAGCCAAAATTTTTTACACATAAGTAGATGAACAGGGGGACTTTACCCCCTCGGTAAAACAGATTGTGGGTTCTGATCCGAACTATTTACCGACAGGTGGTAAGTGATATTTGCGATTTTCGGTAGGTATCTGCTTTACCAACGGTCGGTAATTTACCGTCGGTCGATGCGTTGCCGGTATTTTTTGTCGACTGTCGGTGTTGGGGGGGGGGGTAAGTCAGCCATTTCGGGCCGACGTAAGTCCGCCATTTCTGGCCGACTCCGCCTCAGCCCTTTATTGCTATTTTGCAGTCGCAATTACGCCTTACTTTTTTGGGAAAAAGGAGGGGATTCCACCATTTTTTGGCTAACTTCGCCACAACTATTCAATTTATAAATCTTCATTTGGTTAGTGTATTTTGAGAGCTTCAAGTACAACTTTCAAACCATGGAGATAGATAATTTGTGTGAACAAGAAATTGCATTTTTACGGAATAATCACCCTTTCTGTGAGGATTTTGATGATCTAATAGAAAGATTTTTTGGTGATGTTCCTCCTGAAGATATTGGTAAATTTGTTAACTGGATAATTACATTGGAGAAAAACTCTAAAATTTTCAAAAGTCTTTTTGCCGATACATCATACATAAATTGTGCTGATAAACAGAATTTGGCAAAAAAACTCTTGGAAATAAATGAAAATGCTGAAAAACTTGAAAAGTTTTGCGAAGATTTTGATGATTTAATTGATAGTGTTTTTTACAACAAATCTTCTGAGTATATTGAAAAATTTATAAATGATGTCCTTGCATTAGAAAAAAACTTTGAAGTTATTAATAGTGTACGCATGGGAATATTATATTCAAATTGTGCTGATGAACAAAATTTAATAAAAAAACTATCAGAATTAACTGAAAAGTTTCAAAAACTCGAAGAGCGGATGAAGTAAACATCTGAAAAATCATGAAATCATTAATTAAAATTTTGAATCATACAAAAAATCTCAAAGTAATTTATTTAAGCAATTTCCTCCGTAACACTTTGCAGAAGAATAATATAAAAGACTGGTTTTTAAAAAAAAATATTCAGTATTGTTTCTGTGACTGACTAAAATTCATCTATATTTTTGTGATAAATGGCTGGAGAAATTATTGTTGATGTTCAAGGCTTCAAAAGGCCTAACAATTGTTTTGTGGTGAAAGAGCTTGCAGCAATTAGTGTAAATAAAATATTAGATCATTCAAATGTACTGTCTGTTAAAATATTCAAGCCACCTTGTAATTGGAGCGGGCTACCTAATAACTATAAACATATGAACTTATGGTTGATACGCAAGCATCATGGTATACCATGGGATAAAGGAGTCATACCTTATAATTGTCTTGAAGAAGTTCTCAATTTCATTGTGAGAGATTACAAATACATTTACGTCAAAGGCCACGAAAAACAAAAATGGATTCAGAGTATTTGTAGTTCAACTAAACAAGTCATTAATCTTGAATCATTAGGATGTCCATCACTCAGAAGCTTACCGAAAATTACTCATTTTATCCAACATCCAGAACTTGAACATAGTGATATCATATACGATGATTATCACTGTGCATTGGAAAATGTTCAGCGTTTAAAAGTTTGGTTTATAGAGAATTATTTATATTTTATTTAACTTTTGTCACAGCAGTTTATTAGCGTTTTTAAATAAATTGATGTATTATGATTATGAATAAAAAAAAGTTGAATACAACTCGAACCGTTTGTTTTCTTTTATACAGTTTCTAGAGAATAGTTTTATCATACATACTTGTCACGCAAAAAAAATGCATGATTTCATACAATTAAAACAGCAAACATTATTGTTGATGTCAAATATTTACAAGAGTAATGTTATTATTTAAAAAAAAAAAAGGAGTTAGACTTATATTTCCGGTCTATAATTTGACTCCATTGAGAAAGCTGTAACCTTCGAAAAAATGTTACGCATTTTATTTAATCGAAAAACATGAGAAAAAAATTGCCTTACGATTCATTGCGGTAACTTTTGAAAACAAGTTTTTATTGATGTAACTGTATATCTATGTAAATAAAAATTGTTGAAAAATATAAATTAAACAATATTGTGCAATACTAAAAATTTTGTAAAAAACATTTTTTTCTTTTTACAAAAAATGATGCATTTAGTAAAAAATATGAAGTTCTCAAAATTGATCATAATCGAGATCTTGATAGAAATTTCTCAAACATAAAAAACATCTGAGAGTGCATCACAATAATTTTAGACAAACGCAATTTTTTTATCTTTGCAACTCGATACTCCTGGAAGTGTGTATCTAACATGTGTTGTCAATAAGTTCTATATACTCTACATCTAAAACATGAAAAACATCTTGCAACGCATTACAATAATTTTTGACAAACACAATTTTCTTATCTTTGCAACTCGATACTCCTGGAAGTGTGTATCCGAAATGTCAATAAGTTCTATTTACTCCACACAGATACTCATTAATTGTCACATCTAAAAGTTTTGAGTGTATTTTTGCTCTATATAAATAAGTATAAGTGAACTATCCATCAAACTGAATCAGTTCATCAACGTGACCACGTGCATGCAAGTGAAAAAATTTCTGTCAAATTTCTGAGTGAATCCTAGTTTTTATTTTTTGTGAAAAGTTGTTTTTTTCACTTGACGAATCTAGGTGAGAAGAATTTTTTATTTTAAATTGGTCACTTGAAAAAAACTTATGTTTTTAAATTTTTTGAATAGTTGTTAAAACAAAATTTTTTTTCATTGAGTACTGTATAATTTTTTTACTGATTAATTTTTCGATTTTTAAAAGGAAAACTAACCATGGCCCTGCCAAATTTGAATGTGGACTTAATCATATCACCAGTTGAGTGGGAAATCGAATTGTCAAATTTTGTTTTAATGGATGTTATGAAATTAGCTTTACAGCGTCAATTTATTTTGACCGGTAACTTGAATGGAGCTAAAATAACCATTGCCGACGTCAGTGCAGAATCTGTGATGATTTTGGAAAAGACAGTTTGGTTCAAAGTTGATCGTGATTCATCAACTTTTCCATACATCATCAGTCGTGAAGAACTGTTTTCATCAGGATTCCAGGAACAGTTGGTGCAGCAACACCAACAATGTCAGCAACGACAGCAGCAGCAACAGCAGAAGAAGCCACAACCAATTGAGGTTATTTACCTCAGTGATGATGATTAGTTAATTATCATCATTGATTTTTTATATCATTTTTTTTTTTAAAAAACTTTTCTATCAAAAATATTATTCTATTATATGAAAGAGTTCATACATTTTATTAATATTATTGTATGTATATTTGAAAAAACTTTATTCATGTGTGTTAATCATATATTGGTACATGAAAAAAATTATATTTAAAAAATATTAATAAAAAGACAAAAAAATTTTAAATCTTATAAATTATTTTTATTTATAAAAATGGTTCCTATTAATAATTGCATACTTATCAATTATATTTATAAAAAGGTAAGTGAAAAATAAATTTTCTTTATTAAATTAGACGAATTAAAAAAATAGTTGTAAAAATTAACTAAAAATCTAATTATTGTAAGAATATGGTCTCTGATTTTTGATTGGTTGAAAAATTGGGCATGCGAAGCGTAAAGTTTAAAATTGTAGTATTTTTTAAACGTGTACAATTGTCTCATCAAGATAGAACTAGAATTTTAAACTTTGTGCTTCGCACGTCTAATTTTTTTAACTAATCAAAAATCAGAAATCATATTCTTACAATAATTAAATTCTTAAATAACATCACAAATATGTTAAATTCATCTATATTAATATACAGGATTAATATGTTAAAAACTATACAGAAACAATTATTATTTTATGATTTTTTTGATATTCTTTGTAAGCAAATGAAAATATTAAGTGCACTTGAAATAATGAAAATAAACTTTCAAATTCCATTTTAAATTTTTACAAATTTTGAGTGTTTTTTATCAATTAATATTTTTACATTCTCCAAAAGCATTCGGTTAGTTATTAAAAATATTCTAAATGTTATTT
The DNA here is from genome assembly GCF_020080835.1 of Cotesia glomerata. Lineage (NCBI taxonomy): Eukaryota > Metazoa > Arthropoda > Insecta > Hymenoptera > Braconidae > Cotesia > Cotesia glomerata. The sequence goes on along the minus strand of NC_058161.1, from coordinate 24,738,821 downwards.
TCTCTCATCATCTTTACATGCTAAGTCTTACTATATCTATATCCACAGATTCGGTAGAATCTGGCGCCAAGTTCCGTTCAAATCCGTTGTAAACGGAGCGCCAGGCTACCGACTGTGTTTACTGTAAGCAGAACGGTATTTCGAGGTTGCAAAATTTTATTTAATTATATGGTTCTCCTTTTTCCAAAATAATATATTATAAAAGTAATTTATACTTTATTTTACTGATATTAATTAATTATAATCAATTATAACACTTAATTCACTTAAAATTATTAAATTTTATCAGCACAAACTATAGTAAGCCCAGAAATTTCGATCCTGACTTTTTTTCGATGGGGAATATCAGCGCCACAGACTAGATAAAATGAATATGTGTAGTAATCCTTCCTATAGACACGCAACTACAGTAAAAAGTGATTCATAGCTTGCATCTATGGCCGCCAGGGTGCACTGGAATTACATCTACATAAACTGTAGCTTTAAGGGGATAGTTTGCAGTAAAAAATGCAGTCAACACGAGATTTAAGTTGTTATCAATTGTAAATTTTCATTATAATTACAAAAAATACTAAAATCCGAACAAAAACAGTTTCACTGTAAAAAAGTCGCACCAAGTCCACGTTCATAAGACTATTAGGAAAAAAAATTTTTTTTTTCTTTACAAAAAGATACAAAATAAAAAAATTAAAAAATCCGAGTAACCGATATGATTGTTTATGATTTTCGGAAATTAAAAAAAATTTTTTTGTAAATTTAAAAATTAAAAAAAAATTTTAGAACGTACTTGGTGTGCGTCATTGTGTATTTCAATTTTTTTAAAGTCCTAGTAAATAGATTTTACGAATTTCATTAAAAGTAAAATATTTTGCAACCGCGCACACTAAATACGTTCTAAAATTTTTTTTTAATTTTTAAATTTACAAAAAAATTTTTTTTAATTTCCGAAAATCATAAACAATCATATCGGTTACTCGGATTTTTTAATTTTTTTATTTTGTATCTTTTTGTAAAGAAAAAAAAAATTTTTTTTCCTAATAGTCTTATGAACGTGGACTTGGTGCGACTTTTTTACAGTGAAACTGTTTTTGTTCGGATATATTTTATTCTCTCTACTTTATTCGGATATTCTACGTGTATCCCCACTCAGTGACATGCTACCTCACCTCATACGTTTCACCACCACTTCATCTAAGTTTCGTTCTGATGCATGTTAAAATGTATACCTTTATATACGGAAGTGTAACATTCGATTATCGATATATTTCAACCTTTGAATATAGTGCTAGCTTCTAACATAGTGTAAGAGTATATATCAGTATCAATAGCATATTCTAAACTTATTTATATTGTAAATTAATTATAACTTATGCGAAAAAAATTATACTAATAATAGTAATAATTAATTAAATAAAAGAATGAACAAAAGGTATTTATTCATATAGAAAAAGTTTATTATTGTTATAATTATATAGATACAAATGTTTTGTTTTTTATATTTTTTCATGAGTAAACGGAAGTTTTACATTAATAAAATTTGAAACAATGAAAGTGAACATCAAAATTTTATTTAAATTCCCACAAATTCAAATTGATTATATTTTCCACCAAGATAATTCAGTCCCAGGTGATTTTCTTTTGCATTTTTGATCATGTCTTCGAGGAGTTTTGGATCATCAAGCAAAATTTTTGCAACTCTGCTAGGTAAAAATACAGAGAACTCATTGTCAATTGATACAATGATAGTGTTTCCATATTTTGCTTTAACAGACTTGACATCACTGATTGCGTAAATATTATTAATTTCTAACTCACTCAATTTTTTGGATGGCAAAAAATCTTCACAACGACCAACAACGTTGACTTTTGAGTAATCCATAGCGTACTAGAATCAACAAATTTTCAATATTTTTTCCAACTAGAGAAATTTGTTCAACTAAATAATATACGTACTGATATAATTATTTCTACCACACAATGCAACTCTGAATGTTCAACTTATACAGTTCTGCTCAAATCGTCTGTCTTTATAGGATGATCCCCTCTCAATAAATGAAAAAATTCATCAACATTTCTCAGAATTATTTCTATACGCAGTAAGAAATTTGAGATTGCTGGGAGAAAAAGTTTATTAATAATCTTTGCAATTATTATTTTGCGTAGTATAAAATTCAAAAGAATTTCAGTATCATTTTAAGCAATAAGGAGTTTGAGATCAACAAGGAAGAATTCATCAACAGTCTCATTTATTATTTTACGCAGTATAAAATTCAAGATTTCAAAGAAAAAATAATAAATTAGTAATATTTATTAATTTTGAAGGATTCAATTTCATAACTTCCTGTTATTTATGGAACATACTAAATTTATTATAATAAATTAGTAATATTTATTAATTTTAAAGGATTCAATTTCATGACTTCCTGTTGTTTATGAGCTATACTAAATTAATATCTTTTGTGTTATTGCACATTTTCACATACATGATATATAAATCGTTGAAATACTACCCCTAATTATTCCTTAAATAGTACGTCAGCTTAGAAAAATTTTAATAACTACGCACTGGTTTTAGGTTTCTATAAATATTTATATAATTGAAATTATGGTTATAAATTTTTTTTTGATTATAAGCTTTTCATAAGTCATTTTAACCACTATATAATAAAGCCGGACTGTGAAGGTTTGTTCAATCATTGACTTGACTCGTGTCCTACAATCACTTCAGTGAAAAAAAATCATTGTTTTTCTGCCAAGGTGGAAAAGTGCATTACATTAATAAAAATATTTTATTTTAACTATAAAGATTGTTATTGCAAAACAATTTATAGCTACTTATCAATTTTAAAGTGTCAAATAGTTCAATAAAATGAATCAGTCTTGTGATCTCATCAAATCTCTCCAAAACTTGGTCAACTCAATAGCTCAATCATTTAATGATTTGAGAGAAAAGACAATGAGTGAAGAGTGTTGTCAAAGATGTTACAATGTTTGCTCTGAAACAATTGAATATTTTAATACTATTTTGATGGATCAGCAAACAAGTGTTCAAGTCAAAAGAAGTATTCAAGCAAACATTGTACTTTTGTGTTGGTATGCTCATCAATTTACCAGATTAAGTGGTCAAGTTGTTGGTGGTGATCTAAGTGCAAGAAATAACCTGATCAAGTGGCAAGACCTCGAGAATGCTTTTTCAAATAATATTAAAACTGGTTGTGTTGTAAATCGTGCCCATACTGATTTAAGAGAATTTTTAAATGACTCAAAAGATTTAGTTATTGAAAAAATTGGAAGTATGATGAGAAATGCTGGAAACCTCAAAGTTAATGTAGAATTGTTCTGTATATTCAGAAATTCAAAAAATGGTGATACAGTTGAAGAAAAAAAGTCTTTTAACACGAAAAGCCGTGAGATAATACAAGCTACACGATTAGATGAATGGTACATGGACAATGTGTACCATAAATTATTGAAGAAAGTTGAAGAATTCAATCAAAAAGATTCAGGATGGAGTTTGGTGGAAATTAACAACTTGGTTGTAACTATGTCAACATTTTTACCTCTACAGGCTGGTGAATCAACGTATGTGCAACTGCCTAAAGATATTCAACACAAAAGAGCGGTCCTTAACATTGAGAACTTCGATGATTATTGCTTTCTCTGGTGTATTGTGGCTGCATTATACGAACCTCAAACTGGGCATCCTGAAAGGACAATTTCATATCCACATTTTAGTTCGTTACTCAATTACGAAGGTATTAAATTTCCTGTAACTCTAAGAGATATCCCTAAATTTGAAAAATTAAATAATTTATCTATTAATGTTTATGGCATAGAGTCAGAATTTACACAAAAAAATTCAGAAAAAAGTAAAATAATTCCTGTATATTTAAGTAAACATTTTTACTCTAAAAAAGTTATTCATCTACTGATAATAGAGAAAAATATGAATACTTACGATAATGATATGAAAAATTATAAACCCAGATTTCACTTTGCTCTGATAAAAAATTTATCAAGATTGGTTAAAAGTCAATTATCCAAAGGTCATTCAAAGTTATTTTTTTGTGATCGATGTCTTAATCATTATAAAAAAAAAAATTCGTTTAATCAACACAAACTTGATTGTTTTAAAATAAATAAGGTTTGTATGGAACTTCCAAATGAAAATAATAAAATTTTAAAATTCAATAAGTTTCAGTACAAAGATACTGTACCATTTGTCGTGTATGCAGATTTAGAATGCATGCTTGAACCCCAAGGAGATGATGAAAACAACACTCAGAAACATGTTCCACACAGTATAGCATTTTATTGTCATTGCACTTACAATGATAAACTTTCCAAATTTGAAATTAATCGCTCACCGTCTTGCATTGAGTGGTTTGTAAAAAAATTACAGTTTTTAGCTTCTGAATTTGATCACTATTTACGCAATCCAATACCAATGAAACAACTAACTAAAGAGGAACAGAATAGTCATGATCAGGCAACTATTTGTCATATTTGCGAAAAATTTTTCATTTCTGATCAAGATAAATGTTATGATCATAATCACTTTACAGGCAATTATCGCGGCCCTGCTCATACAGCCTGTAATTTAAATTATCAGAAACCTCAAATAATTCCAGTTGTTTTTCACAATTTATCTGGTTATGACTCTCATTTTTTAATTAAACATTTAGCTACAGTTTTCAAAGGTAGAATGACTTTACTACCAATTAATAAAGAAAAATATATATCTTTTACTAAATCAGTTTTAGGAACTTTAGTTACTTTACGCTTTATAGATTCATTCAAATTTATGGCATCTAGCCTAGAAAAATTATCATCTTATCTTGAAGATGATAATAAAAAAATAACAAAATCGCATTATCCCGATACAGAACAATTCAAATTAGTCACTCGTAAAGGTGTATTCCCATATGAATATATTGATTGCATCGATAAACTTGATGATAAACAGCTGCCTGATAGAGACTCATTTTATTCAAGGTTATCTAATGACTACATTTCTGATGAAGATTATGATTTTGCAAAATTAGTTTGGAATAAATTTAATATCGGTACCCTAGGAGAGTACTCAGACTTATATCTTAAGACTGATGTACTTCTTCTAGCTGATATTTTTGAAAATTTCAGATCAAGTTGTTTGAAAACGTATAGTTTAGATCCATGCCACTTTTACACCCTTCCCGGTCTTGCACTTGAAGCTATGCTTCATTATACTGGTGTAGAACTTGAGCTGTTGACTGATCCCGAAATGTTACTTTTTATTGAAAAGGGCATTCGTGGTGGGGTTTCAATGTGTGTTAATCGGTATGCTGTGGCAAATAATCGTTATATGGGAGAAAAATTTGATCAGAGCAAAGATGAATCCTATCTCATGTACTATGACGTAAACAATTTGTATGGTGCAGCCATGAGTATGTCATTACCAAAAAGTTCATTCGAATGGGTAGAGGTAAATCGGTGTGTAGATCAGTACTTGAATGATGTTGATGAAAGTATTGGTTACATACTAGAAGTAGATCTAGATTACCCAGAAGAGTTACATAATTTACACAAAGATTTGCCTCTATGTCCTGAACACTTTGTACCACCAGGAAGTAAACTAAGCAAATTAACTACAACTCTTTATTCAAAAAAAAATTATGTAATTCATTATAAGAATTTAAAACAATGTTTAAGTTTAGGTCTAAAGTTAACTAAAATTCATAGAATATTGAAATTCAAACAATCTCCATGGCTAAAGCCATATATTGATAAAAACACACAGTGTAGACAAAATGCCAAGAATGATTTTGAAAAAAATTTATTTAAACTCATGAATAACAGTGTATTTGGTAAGACTATGGAAAATGTAAGAAAACATAAAGATGTGCATTTAATTACTAAATGGGAGGGAAGGTATGGTGCTAAAGCTTTAATTTCTAAACCTAATTTTCATAGTCTTACTATTTTTGGTGAAGACATAGTTATAATTGAACTAACAAAAGCTAAAGTCTATTTTAATAAGCCAATCCATGTTGGATTTTCTATATTAGATTTATCGAAAATATTTATTTATGACTTTCACTATAATTATGTTAAAAACAATTATCGATATACCTCCAAATTAATGTATACAGACACTGATAGCTTAATCTACCATTTTACTGTACCAGACATTTATGAAGACATTAAGCGTGATCTATCAAAGTTCGATACCTCTGACTACCCTGTTGATAATATTTATCAAATGCCGTTGGTTAATAAAAAAGTTCTGGGGCTTATGAAGGATGAAAATAATGGAAAAATTATGTCCGAATTTGTGGGTCTCAGAGCTAAACTGTATGCTTTCGAAATATTTAATCCTGCTGAAGAAAAAGATAAAATTAAAAAAGCAGCAAAAGGCGTCAAAGGTTCAACTTTGAAAACCATTACATTCAATGATTTCAAAGAATGTCTGAATAACCACGTTAATTTATTACATGAGCAATATTTAATTAAAAATAAAAATCATGAAGTATGTACTGCAATTCAGAAAAAATTAACTTTAAGCTGGGGAGACGATAAACGTCAGTTATTAAAAAATAGTACTGACACTTTACCATGGGGATTTAATGTATCTGTTAATGAATTAATAAAGATAGAAAATCCTCAAGATAAAATTAAGATAATAAAATTTAAAAAAAGAAAATTAATGTAAATAATTGTAAATCTAATTCAAGGTTTATTAATAAAGTATAAAAATTGATGTTTTAAAATTTTTTTATTTTAATTCAATGTATTAGACCTTCCATCTATAATTTATTTACATATCAGTTTCATCAATCCAGCTATTGTGTTTACTTTCAAAGCCCAACCATTTCACATACAATTTATTTCCACGTTTTTTTAACACTTTCTCAACGAGGAAAATATCTGAGTACTTGGCTTTGCTGAGTTCTTCGTTGTAAAATCCACCTTTAATTGGTATACCAATCCAGTCTTCCAGCTCATACGTAACCGGATCCGTGTTTCGCACTTTTGTAACTGTGAATAGTTCAGTTGTCCAGTTTGGTGTATAACCTTTCTCAAATACATGCTTGTACTTGCTTATGCGGACTACATCTCCAACTTTAAATCTATTTTTTTTCCTCTTTGATGATTGAGATTTCATTGGTATATAAATATTTTCCAGCAATGACCATTCCTGAGTCTTAGTTACATCAATAGGTTTCATTTTTATTGTGCGATGTTTAGTATTATTGTAAGTATTTACCAACTCAGCAAGCATATCAATCCATTTGTAACTTCCACGAGCTGAGAATTCTCGCCACATTTTAGTTTTTAAGGTTCGATTGAATCTCTCAACTATACTCGCTTTCATGTTTGAATATGTTGAATATAAATTGATGTCGTGACGTTTCATGAGCTTTTTAAATTCTGTATTGTAAAACTCTTTACCCTGATCAACATGTAAATTTTTGGGAACTCTTCCCTGCTCAAGCACAGACTTCATAGCACTGGTGACTTCAACACCTGTCTTCCTTTTGATTGGAACTGTCCACGCAAACTTTGAAAATGTATCTATAATTGTTAGTAAATACTTATATCCTTTATTCACACTCGCATATGGGATCATCTCCACTAAGTCAGCTTGCCAAGTTTCATCAATTCCACGAATATCAAAATGACGATGTGGATAATTTCTTCGAGCTGGCTTATGAAGTTCATGTGCTATTACTGATTTTTACTCCTCCATTGATTATAGCTTCCAGTTTCTTTATTCGTTGAGTATTCTCAGTAATTAATTCTTTTTTATGTTTCTGTCGTTTTATTATCACTTTTAATTCTTCATTTTCTTTTTTTAATAAATTAAATGAAGTCTCTAACATTACCACTTGGGAGTGCAAATGTGAAATGACTTCTGATTGTTCTGTCATGAAACTGTTATACATTACAGACAGTTCTTTTTTTACAAATTGTACAGTTGCTGCATCATTAACACTTATAGGATTATCAACATTACACAGTCTCCTACTCTCTATATCATATTGTCCATCAGTAGTTATTTTGAAACCTTGTCCACGTGGTCCTGGTGGTCCGCTGACTCCAACACCATTTTTCAACGATCGTCCAAATATATCAATGCTCATTGTTCTGTTTACTTTGAATGTTAACCGGTGAATGAAAAAATATTTTATAAACTGTTGCTAATGTATAACTCCAGCCTCCCTCAACTCTTCAATAATTGAAATAATTTCATTGGTGTGGCTTGAATTACCAGCAGCTTGAGATGCCATAAGCAAATGTAATCTGTCAACCAATTCATTTGGATCATCCCAGTAAACATAATCCATGTGTGCCTTTCGTTTTTTTGCTATCATAAATTTTGGTAATCCTTCACCAGTATATTTAGCAAGATAATCAGCAATATATTTCTCATACTTTTGAGAATAATCTCGATAAATACCATTATCTGGTTTATAATTTTTTTTGTGCATATTTGTAAACTCCATAATTTCAAAATATTTTTTTAAATCATCTTGAGTGATCAGTGAATCTTGTGGTGATTTTTGGAATACTAACTCCAATAAACCTTCAGTTGTTGGATAGGTTTTATCCTTTATATGAATAGTATTACCAATAAATTTTACAGCTGAATCACCTATATATAATTCATGGTTTTTTTTACGCACACCATATCTTAAATCAATCGTACGATGCTTTTTATTTAAGTTATTCAAGTATTTGGTCAATAAATTCGGTTTAGTTGGAGTACTTGTATTTACAGGAGATATTTGCATTTCATCAATTTTACTGTTAGCTGTGTCATCATCTGTTATTAAACTATCATACTTAGTTATTTCATCATTTTGTGTTTTTTCAACCAATGCAAGTTTATTTTCTTCTTTGATTTTATTTTCAGTTTCTTCTTGCTTAAATTTTTTCTTTGATGATTCAATTAGGCTTTGCAGTGGTGTTACTACGGGCTTAAATAGTTCATCCAGATTTTTTTCGGCGGTATCTTTTCCCATTTTCAACAATTTATGCTTTTGTCTAATAGCATCACTAACCTGAGATATTTGACGTAAAATATCTTTTCGCTCTGTAATTTCTTCAGGTTTCATGTTGGTGCAGTGATACTTACAGCATTTATGACTATAATTAATTGGATGTTGGTCAATTTATACTGATAAAACAGTCAAAACCTTTTCTATATCTTCCACTATTCAACTCACTGTCTTTATCAATGACTACAAAGCCATACTTCCCATCATTCCAGCAAACTGAACACAAATCTTTAAATAAATTGTATGACATATCTGTATTTACATGATCATCGTATACATGCTTTAAATTCATTTCATCTTGACGAAATAATGCCAGAAAATTAACATTGTCTCGAATTAAATGTTTTGGTATACGTGTATGAGTTTGGCAAAGATTAAAACTGTCTACACCTTTGTGTCGACCCATGCAGAAGTAATCTCTGATGTGATCTTGGTTTTCACATGCAACATCATCAAATATCATCAATGAGTTAGGCTTTACATCATCAGGTGTCACTACCGCTTCATGTTCATCGAATGTATAAAATCCAATATCTTTAATAGGTTTTAACAAAGATGCCAGAAATTTGTATTTCGGTTGGTTCAGAGACTTTGAATAAAGATAGATATTGTCAAATCTCAAACCGTTTGGATGTATAATGAGAGACAACAGAGCGTTTGTTTTTCCACAATTTGATGGTCCGCAAAACACTGCGCGTACACTATTTGGTAATAAAGAACCGTGTCTTTTAATTTTTTTTGTTCCTGTACCAAGAACAATTTGATCAAAATTGATCACAGGCAACTTATTTTTCTGTTTTTTGAAGTTCATGTCTCAAAGCTGCAGCATCGACTTCACTAATCAGGTATAAATACCAGCTTTTATAAAATTGTTGGACCAGTTGTGATGGTATCGTTATGAAGAGTAAATGTGGTAAGGGCTTCATAAATAATCTTATCAACAAGTTACCAGTTGAACTTCATATCCCAGGTTATCAGTATTGTGGACCTGGTACAAAGCTAGCGAAACGATTAGTTCGTGGAGATCCTGGAATTAATCCTTTAGACGCTGCGTGTAAAGAGCACGATATTGCCTACTCTACCAATCGAGATAATTTAGAAGTTCGCCACGAGGCTGATAAAGTATTAGCCGAAAAAGCCTGACAAAGATTTAAAGCAGCAGACTCTGGTATTGGAGAAAAAGCTGCTGCATGGACTGTTAATAAAATAATTAATGTCAAGAGACGATTTGGAATGGGGCTGAAAAAATCCAATAAAAGAAGAAAAGTTGGTAAAAAAAGTAGCAAAAAAAGAAAAATGAGCAAGAAACCTCAAGTAGCGCTAACAAAAGTTATAACAGCGGCTAAAAAGTCTATGAAAGCAGGTGGAGATCCTATAAAATCAGCGCTCAAAGGAGCTCGTGAAGCGGTGAAAAAATCTGGCGGTAAGAAAAATGTCAAAGTGCCTCGTATTTTACCAATCCCATCAAAAATAGGAGGAGTACTTCCATTTTTGATTCCAATTTTTGCGGGGCTCTCTGCTATTGGGTCTCTCGCCGGTGGAGCAGCAGGAATTGCAAAAAGTGTAAATGATGCAAATGCTGCTAAAAAACAATTGGAAGAAGCCACACGTCATAACATGAAGATAGAAGAGATAGTCATGGGTAAAGGTTTATATTTAAGACCATACAGACGTGGTATGGGATTATATTTAAGACCGTCTCCTGCAGGCAAAGGATGCAAGAAGATGACAAAAAACACGTAGAGCTACCACATCGAGCATTAACAAATGTCGATATACTGAAATATGTTAAGGTTTTGAAAATTCCAAATTTCCGTGGAGTTTTTATGAGAAATGACTTACCAAAATCTGGACCTAGAAGCAATGAATCAGCAATTATCAATCTAGATGATAAAGATGGACCAGGTACTCATTGGGTGGCATACAAAAAAATTGGTAATAATGTAATTTATTTTGACAGTTTTGGTAATTTACAGCCACCCCAAGACCTTATGGATTATCTCGATGTTGGTAGCGTAAAATATAATCATGAAAGATATCAAAATTTTGACTCAATTATATGTGGACATTTATGTCTTAAATTTTTAGCTGGACAATATAAATTAAAGTGACTCACTGTTCAACTCATCAGACATGGCTGAGTCATTTACGTTAACACTGACTGGATCATCCTCAGTACTGGAAGCTAACTATTTCCCACCGATTGAATTATCACCAGCTAAAAATTATGTGTTGGGGTTTGTAGAGTTACTGACATTTAATTCGATACCTAATATAGATGTTGGTGCTAATAAATTTTATGTGTCTTATTCAGAGGACAACGTTGTCAATAATAAAAATAATATTACTAGTGAAAAAGTAAATAGTAAAAAAACAAAAAAGTCGAAAAGAAATGTTGCAATAATTACAAAAAATGATGATAGTATAAATGCTGTTCTAAATAATGAAGTGACATTTCCAACAAATAGTTCTGAAGAATTCATGGAAATCACAAAGAGTGATGAGAATACAATCTCTGTTAATAATAAAGTTCTAACTATACCAACAGGTAGTTATGAAATTACAGATATTGAAAGTTACATATGAAAATCATTACCGAAAATCAGTATCAATATTAAAGCCAATAACAATGAATTGAAAAGTGAGATTAAATGTGATCAGTTTATTGACTTTAGACCTCAAGATTCTATTGGTCAACTATTGGGTTTCACAAACCGTTTCCTTGAACCTCACAAAACTCATTCATCAGATCTGCCTGTAACCATATTGAAACTCAACGCTCTAAGAATTGAATGTAATATCACGTCAGGTGCATATATAAATGAATACAAAGTTCACACAATTCATGAATTTTTTCCAGGTGTTCCACCAGGATTTAAGATTGTTGAAGTACCAACACACGTCATTTACCTTCCAGTCGTCGCAAACGCTATACACAATGTGAGACTTCGAATAGTTGATCAGGACGGAAAATTAGTGAACTTTAGAGGTGAAATTATTACTATCAGATTACATGTGAAAACTACTTAATAATGGGTATAGTTTTTGATACAAAAATTGGTTCTGGTTATAAAAACAAACCAACATGGGTGAAAAATATCAGTCGACGAGTACCTCACAGAGTATTAACACGTCAGAACGCAGAATTCCTCAAGAATCTCGGATTAAAATTACGTGGAAAATAAATAAACTTTTGTTGTCTTGAGTGTATAATACCTCGACGAAAGTAAATTATTCGTGAGTAATGTCGAAAAATCCAGTTTGTGACAGTTTAAAAAAATATTTGGAAAGTGAACAACATAAATACAGTAGAGACTTTTGTAAGGATAGTTGCAACGAAAAATCTGAAAAAATTAAGGGATCTTCAAAATACAACGGTCCAGAAAAAGGTGACAAATACGGTACAATAGGAGACAGGCGCTCGAGACGATAATGGCAGATATCTTAAATATTCAACAACCAATAATTTTTGATGAGTCAATTGCTCATTATGAGTCACATACCCATCAGCCGTATGCTTCATCAACACTGAATAATAATGATGAAGTTCGTATTACCATTCAAAATCAGAATTTGTACATACTTCCGAGCAAAAGTACACTACATGTTCTTGGTAAATTTACAAAAGACGACAACACCGCTGTTGCTGCTACTACGAAGCTTGTCAACATGAGCATTGGTCACATGATTAAAGAATTCCGTTTATTGATGAATGGTGTTGAAATTGATCGAAATACCAATGTTGGTATCACCAGTACGATGAAAGGATATTTGTCTTTCAGCCCAAATCAATTAAGCAGTTTAGAAAATGCCGGCTGGTATACAAATGATGGAACTGAAGTCACCAATGAAGAAGGATACTTTGATTTATCCATTCCACTGAATATATTGTGTGGCTTCGCAGAAGATTATTTAAAAATTCTAATGAATGTTCAGCTTGAAATCATTCTTACAATAGCTAATACTGATATAAATGCTTATATACAAATGAACGCAGCAGCAGAAAATGTAAAAGTTACTCTTCAAAAAATTGAATGGATTATGCCATACATAACACCATCAGACAAAGAAAAAATCCAAACATTGAATTATATTACTGGCGATCCAGCTATTCCAATAAGTTTCAGAACTTGGGAATTATATGAATATCCATTGTTACCCGCAACTTCAAATCAAATTTGGGCTGTCAAAACCTCAACACAGCTAGAGAAGCCGCGTTGTGTGATTCTTGGATTCCAAACAGCAAGAAAGAATGATTCTAAAAAGAATTCCAGTCAATTTGATCATTGCCAGATTCGAAACATCAAGCTATTTTTGAATTCTCAAAGCTATCCTTATGGGGACTTGAATCTAAATATAAATAACAACCAGTATGCTTTATTATATGATATGTACTCGAACTTCCAAACGTCATACTACAATAAAGAAGCAGAACCGATATTGACTAAGAAAAAATTCTTACAAGAAGCACCACTTTGTGTCATCGACTGCTCCAAACAAAACGAGGCTATAAAATCTGGACCAGTAGATATTAGATTGGAATTCGAATCATTAGCTCCATTTCCAGCCAATACAACTGCGTATTGTCTAATTATTCACGATCGTATTATTGAATATAAGCCTATAAGCAACACTGTGCGAAAATTAATGTAAAACAAAACAATGACTGTTAGATTTAATTTGACACCGACTGTGCATTACATGCATGTTTGGGCTTCAGCATATCAACTTGCAAGACAAGGAAAATGGGAAAGAGCAGCTAGAGATAGAGAGAGATTCAGAGAAAGAATTAAACGTACAAGTAAAGTTATAGATCCTGTACTTAGAAAAAAATTATTTCAGCTGAAAATTGAACAATTAAGTAAAATTATAGAACCTGTATTAACTAAAAAACATTTTTCAATAAAAAATAAATAATTTTTTTTAAAATAATGTTTAAATTATTCATAATTCTTAAGATATTCCATAAAAAATTATCAAATAATTATATGATTAAGAAAAAACATAACCTAAAATAAGACATGTTAACAAATTTTTTAAGTCAGAGATATTTATTTATTAGAATTACAAGTATAACAATCTTTTTGATATGGATACATATAAATTCCTGATATGTCCCAGTCTACGCATCCTCCTTTATGATGTTTAACACAAAATTTATAATCCATAATTTTTTCATTATTTTGCAAATTAATTGATAATTTGTGCCAAACATGGCAAATTTGATTCTTGGCAAATCGCAATATAAAATGATCATCTAGGCAAGCAATGTCAACAGGATGCATTTTACGGAGATCAGCCAGTTGATAAAATATTTGCACTGATTTTCCATAAGATGGTTCAACTCCCCAATAGTCCATAAACCAATGCTTGAGTTGTTGTGCATTTTGAAATGCACATGCGAACCTCCCTCTTTTAGAATGAAACTCACGAATCGGACACCTCACTTTTGCGAAATCTTCCACATTGTCAGGTGAATAAAATCTCATGTGTTCAATATCAATGATTGGAACAGCATTATCAATTAGATGTTCCAGCCACTTGTATTTTTGAGATCCAAGAACGTAAAAATAGCGAGCATTTTGCACCCAAACCTTGAGTTTTTGTTCGAAAAATTCATAAGGTGATGCACCATAATCCCACAAAATACCATGTTTATTTCCGTCTTGATCTTGATTTTCACGCATGATCAATGCATTGATATATTTTTCAGGTGGTCGAAACACATAATGCTCGCAATCGTAGACGTTGTAAGTCAAGGATTCATTACGAACTTGTATTACACATATTTCTTTAACAACGAACACACCATCTGGTATAATGAAACCATTAAAATCGATTATGTATTCCATTGTGCTAGTATTTAAAGCTCACAAGAACAATCAGAATAGACTGAACAGAGAGATGTAAAATCATGAGTTAATTATTTGATGATCCCCACTTTACATAACTTAAAACAAGAAAATTTAACCATCAAGATATGAAAAAGGGGTAAGTGATCATACTATACCCAAAAAATTAAAGCGTAATTGCGACTGCAAAATAGCAATAAAGGGCTGAGGCGGAGTCGGCCAGAAATGGCGGACTTACGTCGGCCCGAAATGGCTGACTTACCCCCCCCCCCAACACCGACAGTCGACAAAAAATACCGGCAACGCATCGACCGACGGTAAATTACCGACCGTTGGTAAAGCAGATACCTACCGAAAATCGCAAATATCACTTACCACCTGTCGGTAAATAGTTCGGATCAGAACCCACAATCTGTTTTACCGAGGGGGTAAAGTCCCCCTGTTCATCTACTCACATAAGGTTAAATTGAAAATATTTCATACCATAAACAAAACAGTTGTAACGTCCACGTTTTCCAAAAATTATAAAAATAAATAAATTATTTGTCCCCGGCTCGAAATTTGCTCGCCGGAGTCCAGGGTCGTAAACGGGGATTACATTATCAATAACAAAATAATAAACAAAACACTTCATTTTAAATAAATCAAAGAAAAAAAGAAAAACCTCTTTATTGGCCTGATCATGTTAATAAACGATATAAACAATATAAACAAATTAAACATTATAAACAATACATTAGAACACTCTTTTCACACATACTCGCGGTTCAAAATCGCGAACTAACTGTCAAGAGCTGGTTCCCCGCTTCCTCAGGAGACTAGCCGTCACCCCTGGGCCTAAACCTCTACCCCGAGAGTGAATGGAGAGTGTCCTCTTCGCCCCCACCTACACGGCTTATGATCACCTACCGTACCTCAGCTGAAGGCTTCGGCACGGAGAGAAGCACTTTCATCCGGTCGGTTCATGATACTTACCTGGGCCTTGGTCAGACTCCAGGTAGAGTATCATCCTCTGGAATTACTTGGTGAAGAGTATTCACCCGAGTAATTCTCCCGAGAAAGAACTGCTTGCTTTATCGAGCCAAATTTTGGCGTTTATCATTTTTTGCCTAACTCTCTTGTAACGAAAAGGAAGAGTCGTTTTAGACACCTATCCGGTGTCCTCGAACAAGCATTCAAAAATAATTATTTATTATTTTAATCGCAATTTCCTTCATTTTCTATCCATTCGTCTTGCCAAATTCTAAGTTTTTATTTTTGAAACTCAAATCTTTATTATTTTAATCGCAATTTCCTTCATTCTCTATCCATTCGTTTCGTCAAATTCACAATTCTTTATTATTTTAATCGCAATTTCCTTCATTATATATCCATTCGTTGATTTTTCATACTAAATTGTCCTCGGGACTTATAAAATTTTCGCTTACCTAATTTATTTCTTACAAAATAATAATCGTCAATTCTTTCATTTTATATCCATTCATCACTTTCCCATACTAAATCTTGTTCGGAACTTAGAATAATTTTCCCAGTCTTTTAATTTCTTTTACAATACGCCGCACTAATAACAATAATTGTTTCTATTAATTTTTAAGTAATTAACAACAAATAAACTAAAATACTCAATTACAAAAAGTAAAATTTGGGTCATACAGTTTTAACTAAAACTAATAAAAAACTATATTACATTGTAAAATATACCTGATTATGTTCCCGAGTAAAAATAGAATTCCGCCGCACCACCGCCACAACACCGCTGCACGGCTTTTTAAGCGCCGCACCACCGCTGCACTACAGCCGTGAAAATTTTGGTTATTTTACAAGTGCCGTATCACCGCCGCACCACCGCCGTGTCACGAACGTAGTGAGTGATGGGCGCAAGGATTATGAAATAGAAATCTCAAATATCCGAACGTTATCACTTGTCTGTTCGGGAGCTAAATTAAAAATTGCGTTGGAGTGTGGAGCGGTACACAAGCTCGAACGTTATCTCTAAATGTGAACTTAGAGAGAGTAAGGATGATGGATCCTTGCTGACTTCGGTCACGAGTAACCTATTCTATTGTTCAATCGTAATTCTATCTTGTAATGGAGATCTTATTTTATTTTATTATATAATTTAACTCAAAATACAAAGAATTTATTCTGTTATTTGAGTTTATTGAGACAAACCAGTTAGCGGGTTACAAATTTGGGTTTATAAATAGTAAATAAAAATAGTCATAAAGATGAACATAAGTATTAGATGTAAAAGATAAGTTTTAGAAAATCTGTTTTGTACGCTTACCCTGGAAGTCTGCTCTTTAAGAGTGGTCCAAGTTTTATTGGACTTTCACCTTCTATGGGTATTGTTCACTACCGAATCACCGTATCTCGTGTATCACGGAGAAGTTAAGTAATTGAGATAATGAATTTAAATATTATCGATGCTTTTAGCGGAAATAAATGTTTCTTCGCGACTGTACGCTGTAAAATAACTTATAACTAATTGACGCTCTTCGGCGGAAAATACACTTCGCGATTTACGCGGGAAAAGTCAACGCTCAATGGCGGAAATTAATAAAACAAAAGAAAATTGGAATATAATTATGGCAATTGTATCGAATGACCGATGAATTTACCTCGTTAGTGTTACTAAGTGTAACCTAACCACGAGCAAGGCACTGAATCGTATATTACGGAGTTTTTGTGCTTCCGAAGAATTATTTTGCCCGGAGCCGATCGACGCGGAGCTAACCAGTGGTATCCTGGTCGAAAATCAACTGCCTGAAAATGATTTTCGGGCGATTTATATAGGGTTAGCAACATCGGTGATTGTATGGGACTCATCGGGAAATTAAATCAGAAAAATGAAAGGGATCTCAAGGGTATTTTGTCGAAAACAAGCGTCATCGCGTTTCTAGATTTTTCGAAACCCGGATAAACCTATGCGTAGTTTGAACTATTGCCTTATAGGTCTTACTTTTACGATTTTAAGCGGAAAACGTGATGGTGACTTCACCATATTACAAATTTGAAAGTTAGAAAAACAAAGTCGTTAAATTCTGATAGATACAAAGAGATCCGGGTAACTCGTGTGAGCGTCATCAAATCGTGGGGAAGATGGGCCAGATATCTCTTATACAGACTTACAGAGTATGGTGAATTATACTAAAATTAAAAGTAAAAATAATCATTTCTTAGGAGCTAATACAAAAATTTGCAAATATTTGAGGGTGCGTTGCGAACAACGTATGTCACAGCCGTGACAAGTAAAGAATTTATCTATTCGCCGCACTACCGCCGCACCAGCGCCGTGACAAGTAAATAAATTTCTATTCGCCGCACCACCGCTGCACCACCGCCACACCACAGCTGTGACGCGCCCGGGTAAAAATAAAATTATTAATTTTGACGAAAAAATAATAAATTTCGTTCGGCCGCCGCACCACCGCTGCACCACCGCCGCACCATACCACTGTTTGATGGTATATACATTGAAATAATATATTCGTTGATCATTCAAATAGCTTAACTAAATTTTTTAAGTTAAGTATGGCTTGCAGTGCAGTTGGCAATGTTCGAGACTTCCATGCAGACGATCCAGGTTCGAATCCCATCACAGTTCAATTTTTAAAATTCTTTCAGAGTATTTCAATAGGCGTACCGCTTCTGTGCAACCCGAGGACGAAATTAAAAATATACATCAACAATACGACTAAAAAATCAATAATTTCGCGGTGCTTTGGCCTGATTTAAAAACTTTTTTTTAATATTAGGCATTCGATTAAAAGGAATCCCGCATCAGGAACGTCCCGCTCGTGAGATGGACAGGAACTATGAACGGAAGATTGACGGGACATATTAAAATATTGAAAGTAGCCGAACGAGTCTTGAAAACCTGAAAATGATCTACGAGAAAATTCAGAGTAGTTTCAGGTGTTTTTTCGGAATATAAAAAATTATAAAAGTGCCGCGGAAATTCCTGCAAATAACCTGAGGTTAAGTTTAGGATAGTTTTAAGTACTTTTGCGGAATACAAAAGTAATAATAGCACCACTGAAATCCCTGTAAATGGCCTAAGGGCTAATTCAAGGTAGTTTCAGGTTCTTTTGCGAGATACAAAAACGATAAAAGTACCGCTGAAAGTTATGCAAATGACCTGTGGAATAATTAAAGGAAGTTTCAGGTTCTTCTTCGGAATATAAGAAATTATAGAAGTACCGCTGAAAGTCCTGTAAATGACCTGAAGAAAAATTCAGGATAGTTGCCGGTTCATCTGTAGTATAAAAAAAATAAGTAAAGTACCGCTACCATTCTTGCAGATGATCTCTGGGATAATTTAGGGAAATTTCAGGTTGTTTTGCGGGACACAATAATGATAAATGTACCGTTGAAAGTCCTGCAAATGACCTGTGGGATAATTTAAGGAAGTCTCAGGTTCTTCTTCGGAATTCAAAAATTTATAGAAGTGCCGCTGAAATTCCTGCAAATAATCTAAGGCTGAGTTGAGGATAGTTTCAAGTACTTTTGCGGAATACAAAATTAAAAATGGTACCGCTCAAAACCCTGCACATGACCTGAGGGCTAATTTGGGGTAGTTTCAGGTTTTTTTGCGGGATACAAAAATGATGACTATACCGCTAAAAGTCCTGCAAATGACCTGTGTGATAATTCAAGGAAGTTTCAGGTTCTTTTTTGGAATATATAAAATTATAGTACCGATGAAATACCTGTGAATGACCTAAAGAAAAATTCAGCATAGTTGCCGGTTCATCTGTGGTACAAATAAAAATAAGTAAAGTAATGCTACCATTCTTGCAGATGATCTCTGGGATAATTTAGGGGAGTTTCAGGTTTTTCTTCGGAATATAAAAAATTATAAAAGTGCTGCTAGAATTACTGCAAATATTCTGAGGCTGAGTAGGATAGTTTCAAGTACTTTTGCGGAATACAAAATTGATAATTGTACCGCTGAAATCCCTGTGAAAGACCTGAGGGCTAATTCGGGGTAGTTTCAGGTTCTTTTGCGGGATACAAAAATGATAAAAGTACCTCTTAAAGTCCTGCAAATGGTGTTTCAGGTTCTTTTTCAGAATATAAAAAATTATAGAAGTGCCGCTGAAATTCCTACAAATAACTCTAAGTAAAATTGAGTATAGTTACCGGTTCATCTCTGGTATAAATAAAAATAACTTAAGTACCGCTACCATTTTTGCAGATGATCTCTGGGATAATTTAGGGGAGTTTCAGGTTTTTCTTCGGAATATAAAAAATTATAAAAGTACCGCTAAAGTTCCTGCAAATAACTTGAGGCTGAGTTTAGGATAGTTTCAATTGCGGAATACAAAATTGATAATAGTATCGCTGAAATCCCTGTAACTGACCTGAGGGCTAATTTGGGGTAGTTTCAGGTTTTTTTGCGGGATACAAAAATGATAAAACTACCGCTGAAAGTTTTGTGAATGACCTGTGCGATAATTTCAGGGAGTTTCAGGTTCTTCTTCGGAATATAAAAAATTATAGAAGTGCCGCTGAAATGCCTGCAAATGACGTGTGAGATAATTTTGTGTAGTTTCAGCTTTTTCTGCGAAATATGAAAAATAACAAAAGTGTCACTGTGTTCTTACAAATGACTGAAGAGATGATTTGGGACATAGTGAGTCTTTTTATTGGCATTTATTATTTACAACACTACTTAATTAATATAATTATGGTTTATTAACATAAATTATTTATATTTTTACTATCAACGACTCGACAAACAAAAACGAAACATATTATAGTTTTTTAGAGCTGGGGCAAGTGGGAAGAATACCACAAATAAAATTATCTCATTTATTTTTAATCTTAACAGATTACTAATTAACGGCTTAATTAAAAACAAAAAAAAAATTTACATGAGTTAAAATGTCAAAAAAACACAATGCCAATTATGGCAATTGCTATAGCCGCAACGAGAGCTTGAATTTTATGTTTATTTATAATAATTTAATGCCTGATGAGATACAAGAGCGAGTGACGAGTCATAAAATTCACTGACAGCTTATCATTTTTAAAAAAACTCTCTGTTGTTTACAGGCTCCATTACATAAAACGAATTATTTTCTTTATCTTTATCAATATAATAACATACTGGTTCTAGTTTCGAAATTTCTACAGCAACCATGGCTTTGTCAGATCTCCTACCAATAGAACCTATGTTGAGATGCTCATTACTGATAACAGCTTTATCGACCGTACATTCATTAATAATCGCATAATAGCTAGAATTTTTTTCACAATTTTCACATGAATCTTCGCAATAGCACCTGCATAATTTTACAAAAGTATTTATTATTCCCAGATTCATTGAATTATTCGATTCATAGACAACGACGTATGAAATTGTTTTTCTCTTTCTTTTATAACTCTCCGAGTCAAACTCTACTCCATTCTTCAACAGGCGGTGAAATTCATAGCATTTTTGGAAGACTGTAATGCCGATATTTTCGAATATATTTTCAAAATTCAGGGGTAAGTTCTTTATTAAACAAATTTTCCCAATGATAGAAGAGTTTTCGTTTATAGGTGTTAGTTTTCTCCGATGTAAAACATTTTTTTCAAATTCATAGCACAAATTAGATACCTCTGTACCTTGCCGCAAATATAAATCTTTAAAATCAGATACATTAGAAAAAATAGAGATCACTTTCGAAATTTGCAGCTGCGAGTACCGAGTGCCATGGATCAACCTTTTCAAAATACCATTTAGATTCTCAAAAGGGAAACAAGAAGTGATAAATAGCGGGCCAAAATTCATCACGTCATCAGGTAGATGAAGTAACTGGTGTAAATTACACGTTAAATGTTTGCGGTCGTAAAGGTTTTCAAATTTACTTACATATTCATTTAGTACTTTTGATGCTAACTGAATCATACCTTGTGAAACACTCGATTGATTTAATAATGATACTCTGAGCACTAGCAGCATATGATGATCATAATGAGCTTTTGACATAATTGAATCCAAAACAGCTACAGAGTAATATAAAAGCCAGCACTGAAGTTCTGATGCTTTCCAATACTTGAAATCACTGACTGATCTTGGCAATCGAACTGAAAAATTCGGAGGTTTGATACTTTTAATTTTCTTATCAATAGCTGCAATATGATCTCTCATTGAAAAATTTCCACTGTGGTATTTTGAATCAAACCATAAACTCATCAATTTCTTCGTGATTCCTAAGTAAATACAGTGCATAGAATCAACTACTGTATTCTCAACAAAATTATAGGCAATTTTTGAAAGTGTAGTGGGTCCTTTAACTCCGTCGATGGGTTTTCCACTTAAAAAAGCTCGTTCTCCTTCTTGAGTAGTTATCGCAGATGATCTCAGAGGTAAAGTATTTGAGTAAGGGAATATTCTAAAATTACCTAATTTTTCACTCTTAATTTTGCATTTGCAGCAACCATAGATACCTCGATGACCTTTCATGTTGAGGAAATCAGCTTTTGCTGGTAAATCGCATGTGCCGCAGATGATCATTCCACGAATTTTGACAGGATTTTGATGGCCAGGAATACTAACAAAAATGCCGTTATAAATTCTTTCAAGGTTATGTCGAAATGAATTCATGAAAAGATTTGCTTCGGGTTTCTTAGGACCAAACCAAAAGCCAGCAACAAGAAGATTTTTTAGTTGGGAACGGAGATGAAAGGGTAGTTCATTAATTGTTAAAAAAAAAAAGGTCATATACTGAACTTTGACGATTTATATAGAGATATCCCATCGGTATTCCACGTAAATGAAATATGGTTTCTAGATGACAAAAATCCATTGTTTTCACTAAAAGATTTATAAACATTTCCGTCCCAAATATCTTCATAATCATTAGGCATTCGTTTCTGACGAGTAAATCTCGTATTTAGCAAATTGTAAAAACCATCAGGTTTGAAGATTTTCAATAATTGGTTAATAAGTGGAATTTCAATAAAATAGCATATGTCAGAATCCGGGCAATTTTGACATTTGTCTTTTGATTTTAAGAGCGACACACAATCCGAACAGAAATAATGACGTTTAAATGGGAGATCTAACCTACTAAATATTTTTTTAAATTTGTATAATGATTTTATGCACAAATTAGGTAGACTGCAATGAATACGAATGATTTTTAAAATGTCTTTTAATACCACTGAACTTATTTTATGACGTATTATTAGCAATAATATTGATAAAATACTTTCGCCACAAGATAATGGTGCATTTTCGTACAACGGTGAATCCAGATTTTCGTTATTGTTGGGCAACCCATTTTCCATGTCGTCATCAGAATCAGTGTTGTTTTCACTTGCACTGCTCTCTTCAGAACTAGAGCTACCATCAGATTCTCGACTGCTTTCAGAATCGTCATCCGAATCCGTTTCATACATTTCTTCATCATTAATATCACGGTTATTTCTAATATTCTCAGCTTCCTCAAATCCGTGATCAATGTTATCATCATCTAAATATATTTAATCATTTATTGAATGTACTTTATCATTCCTTTACTTGTTAGATTACTTACAGGCTGGAATTATCAACTTATAAAAGCTACCAATTATAAACATTGATAAAAAACTAGAAATACACCAAAATAGAGTAAAATCGTATAAAATACAAACAATTCAAAGAATAAATTAAAAACGATCAGTTTAAACAAAACTTCATTATTTCTTTGTCAAATCTACACAGAAAAAAAAATTTCTTAACTGAAGAACAAAATTCTTGGCTCAAGAAAATTTTCGGGTGCCTGAAGGAAGACCGAAATTGTGTTGGCCGACGTAAAAATTTTTCTTGAAATTCTATTCTTCGTGGAAGTAATTTTTTCTTAATTCAAATTATCATAAATACTTGATACCATGAATTTTTATATTTGATCAAAATTTTTAGATACTTTAAGGAAGCAGCGCCACCTACTTCAGCTGAGAAAAAAATTTTCTCATCTTGAGAAAATTTTTCTCTTGAATATTTAATACCCATTTTATATTATTTTAGCGTGCAATTATACATATTGAATGAAAACAAATGATTCAATATTATTTGATCTTCCCATTTGACATGTTAATCAATAAAAATATTAATGAAAATTTATTTCTGTCGAGTTATTTAATTTTTTGGAGCAAGAGAGAAATTTTCTCAAGGCAAGAAAATTTACTTCTATCAAGAACTAAATTTTTTGGAGCAAGAGGCTGAATTTTCTCATAACAAGAAGATTTTCTTGACTTAAATAAATTTTCTTGGATCAAGATATGTATTTCTTAAAGCAAGAGAATTAATTTAGTTGGAATAAGTGAAATTTCTTGTGTCAAAAAAAAATTTTTTTTTGCTCAAGAAAATAATTAGGAAGAAAAATATTTTCTTGGCTTAAGTGAACCTTTTTTTCTGTGTATATTTAAGCAAATCATGTTTTTATATTTATTTTAACCCTCAGTATTCACAATTAACAGCCTTCATAGGTTGTCAAGTCCAAAGGAACCTAACAAGTAAATAAATGATAAAATACATTCAATAAAAGCGTTTAAGATGAAAAAAATTAAGATTTATATCAAGATATCAAAAACAATGATCAAGGTAGTTGTTGTGGTTAAGGCATAGTGTTAGAAAATTCTAAATTTTTGTATACTTATTAAGAACATGATAATACAAATTACCCTTAAAATTTGAAGTCGATTGACCACCTCGGCTGCCCAATTTTAAAACACAGTAACTGTAAAATTTTTATACCTAATTTTTTTTAACAATGCTGCATTTTTCATAACTTTTAGATGTTAATTTCAATTATTTTTTCTTAAAATTATTTATATTCAAGTATTTTCTATTCATAAATCAAAGTTTTCATCAATTTGGCAGGCAATTTTTTTTTTAATTAAAATTAAAAAAAATTTCTAAGTGTTAGTTACTGTGTTTTGAAATTGGGCAGCCGACCTATAACTCGAGATGAAATCAATTAAAAATTGGATATTTAACATTAATTGCATACACTTTCTGCAGTTCTGTACCAAGTTCTTAGTTATAAAAAAAAATTAATGTTCAGAAACTTTAAAAAAACTTTAAAAAAACAGCCTTTTAATTTATTTGTTGTGAGTTTAAAAAAAAGTTAAAAAAAGTCTTTGACCGTCTAATTATTTATATACAACGGATTAAAGTTCAACAATTTATGAAAAAGTATATATAGATTATATCTATATATATATGAATAATGTATAGTTTACGTCTCCACGGGTACAGTCTTGCGTAAGAATTATGAATTACTTAGCTAAAAATTCATATACTTTTTCGGCGCGTATAATCTCTAATTTTTTGAATATATTGTACCACGACAACTACCTTAAATACGTGAATTTAAGATTTTAATGTGCGAGATAGTAACTGTTAATATCGTGATGGTAATCATTACTATTGGAATGATAACTACTACTACTATCACGGTTATAAATACCATCAGCTGTATTGTAACTGTTACCACAATCAAATTTTTGTCAATAAAATATTAGGATAGTGATTATTTAAATTTTATATTAATAATCACAACCATAAAATATTTTCCACGCATGAATATCATGTGCAAAAAAAATGGAACATATTTTTGAAAGACACTCACAAACATTATCGGCATCTTCTTCACTGAGACTTTCATCGTTCTCATTTTCATCACTTCTATTGCAATTGGTGTTATTAAATGACCTGGTCGATCGACCTAAATAGATATTTTTTTTTTAATAGTATGGTGCTATACAAGCTTCTAAAATTTTTAGATGAAAAAAGGAAGAGGGCGGTAGGAATAAAAATGTTGAGTGCCAAACATTTTTCAGAGTTTCAATTAAAATATGAAAATGTTCTATGGTATAAAATTACACAAAAAATGATTGGTAAACACCATCACAACTTTTTAAAAGTAAAAATATTACATCTGGAGACTATACAGACTGACTTTAGGGTTTTCGGAGTACAATAGGTATCGATGACTTTCGATTAGCTCCTGCAGGAGCTATAGATGAAATATTTTCAATTTTTTTTTTAATATTTAACGCCCCCGCACGGCCCTCAGTGGGTAGAATTCTGTAAAATGTATTCTCAGTTGCGCTCGAAATGACAAAAATAATACATTTGCCAAATTTCAAACCTGTAGGGATTGTAGATTAAAGGTAACAATTTTTTAAATTTTTAACGCCCCCGCACTGTTTTCAGTGAGTGAAGTTTAGTAAAATTTATTCTCAGTTTCACCCGAAATGACGAAAATTACATTTTTACCAACGTTAAAACTTGTGAGAGCTATAGATTAAAAGTTACAATTTTTTTTCTATTTAACACTCCCACTTCCAGAAATATCGCGATGAGTGACTATGTCTATAGAAAAAGAATATATATATATATATATATATATATATATATATATATATATATATATATATATATATATATGTTTATCTTCTTCGGTCAACTTAATTTTTTATCAAACGCACCGAAATATGCTCAAGAGTAAATTGTTGAGCTCTTCAAGCTCAATGTATGACGAATCTGAACTTCCCAACGTTAGATGCTAACGATTTTTTTTTATCTGTTGAATGCGAAAATTCAAAGATATTAATTAGACCCTCGAGAACCTAAAAAACATTGAATACGCCATACTCTGGAAGCCCTTATATCTGCCCTTAAAAATATCATCCTTTTTAAAATTATTATCTTTTTTGGGTCATAGAAGACCTGGTGAAATAAACAGATGTATCAGAATCTTTTTTTGGATTTTTAAATGCATAAAAAAAAATATATTTTTTGATTGCTGATATAAGGTCTTACGGGATACGAAAAGTCCCGGTGATTTCTTTTTTAGTTCCTCTGGGATCTAATAAATGTCTCTGAATTTTTTCGCATTTAACAGACAAAAAAAAATTCTTTCCCATCCAACGCTGAGAACTTCAGACTTATTTTTTAATTTATGCAAGGTTTTTATTGATTGGTCGAAAAACGTCTAAGGTATCGTGAGAAAAAAAAAACTTTTTTTGGGAATTTTTGAATAGCTGTTACTTATGAACGCGTTGTTTTATTTTCCGTTTCAAAACTGCATTCAATATGGTTTTTTGAGGACAAAAAGTTTTGTCATGTTTCGTTTTTAAGCTTCTAAGTTATCTTTGAAAAACGTAAAATAAAATACGGATTTTTTTTCTGTTTAACAAAATTTTATTAACACACACGACCGGACGTTTCGACGGGAGTCGTCAGAATAGGTTTCTTGTGCCTCCAAACGTGAAGATCTGATCAAAACTCGATTTTCGAAAATCGGACTGAAATCAATAACTTACCAGACTTTCGAAAATTTTCAAAGCGAAAAGTTATAAAAAAATTAATATATTAGCTTACAATTTTGATTAATTTCCCTGGGTTGTCCCCTTTTAGAATTTATGCGATCAACTTCTTCATCGGACGAACTATCATCTCTCTCTTGGCTGTTTTTCAGAATTCTATATTGTGATGAACGTGAATATAATTGAAACTTTTTCATTTTTAAATACTAATATTTTAAAAATTATAATTACATAAATTAAAAAATCATTTATATTTCAGAATTTTATTATAATTTTTTAATCAATGTTTATTTATATGGCAACGTTTTTTTTTTATTTTAAATACAAAATATTATAATAAAACTACATAAATAAATAAACAATGAACAAGCCTAACTTCATTGCGTGATTCATATTACTTAATAAATTTGTATAACTTCATGTTAACAACTTCACATTGTTTATTCTGTATAGAAATCAAAAATTCATTTAATTGAAGAAGAATAATAAGGATTAAAAAAATAAATAAATATTAACTCCGAATTATTTACATATTGTTAAAAAGTGAGAAATGTATTCTTTAGTGTATTGGATCCCCGCAAAAAACGGGGACTTGTAGCTCAGCGACGGAAAAATTATTATCCGGTTAAAGTTATTAAACAAAGCAGTAACCCAGTAAACACGTTTACGTCAATGTGACGTCAAAATGACATTGGGCTATGTCAGGATTTACGTAAGATACAAGTCACGAATGAGTCATATATGACTCATTATTTCACACTTCTTGATGTAAGATTCTGACGTAAAAATATGACGTAGTCATGACGTCAGTATTATGTCTCAATGACATTTATGACGTCAATATGACATACCTGTGATGTCTATATCATGATAATGATGTCATTATGACGTAAAAGTGATGTAAGTGATGTAAGAATTGTACCTCAGAAAAAATATTAAAAAAAAAATTTCTTAAAAATAAAAAGATGGCAATTTTGAAATTAATTATAGTGTTGTGGACTTATTACAAAGTCTGAAACACTAGTTATATGTTGATACTTGATGAAAAAATCCTGAAATATGCTGGGCTCGAACTTGGGCCCTCGCGTATCGAAGTCTGGAACGCTGCTCACTTGTCCAAGTACCGGTTCATGTTACGAAGTAAATAACTTATGTGATAAGCTTTACATGACGAAAAATGCTTATTTCATAATTTTTTCTGAGATTAAATGGATTTTAAGAGCTGGAATTGTATAAAATTCAAGTCTAATAATTTATACAATTTTATAAAATTTCATTAAACTCATGAAATTTTATAAAGTTCTATAAAACTTTGTAAAAACTCTTATAAAAGGCTCTCTAGTGAAACTTGTGGTAATGAATAGGCAATTTATAAATTTTCATAAGAATTGATTGAATCTTACACTTTCAAAAATTTTCGTCTAAAAGCGGACACAGAGAACTTTAGACTCTCTGCGGACACAGAGAACTTTCACAGAGTGAAATTTTTCAGAGTAAACAATGTATCCGTGTCATTTGAATATTTTTTAATACTTATTGATTTCTCAAGACTCGAATTTTTTTTTTTAATTTTTCCGAAAATTTAGTATTTTTCATTTGGATTTTTCTTCTTCAAAATTTCAATTTACAAAATTTAGATTTTTTTAATTTCAACTCTTTTAAGTATACCATTTTTTTAATCTATATTTCTTTTTAATTTCAATTTTTTTCGAAATTTGAATTTCTTTAATTTAACATACTAACAACATTATGAAACTTGATGTACACAGTAAAAAAATTTTGCGTCATTGTGTCAAAAATTTTTATGTTAAATATTTAACATTTTTTTATGTTGATTTAACACAATAAATGTTAAATTTACACTTAAAAAAGTTAAATATTTAACACAAAAATTTTTATCACTAAAGTTTTTGACGCAATGACGCAAAATTTTTTACTGTGTAAAATACTATTAGTCTCGTCAATAACAATCATGGAACTGTTTGAATTATTTCAAATACAACGTTTCAAAAGTAGCAGCACTAATGTCAGAAAATTATTTTTCAAGTAATAGTGCAATATTTAAATGACTGACATTTAATTTCTTGACGCGAAATCATAAGAAATTATATGTTTACTCGCTTGACGGTTTAAAAATTTAGAGTTCATGCCACATAAATTGAACTCGGTATTTTGTTATCAGTTTCACACCAAATCATTTATACTGAATGAAGTCGAAAATATTTTTACAATGGATACAAAGTACCTAAATTCATGGAAAAAATAAGTGAGAAAACATATGCAACGAAAAAAAAGTATTTCTTGCACCATGAAAATTTTGACGGAGGCCGAAGTTATATTGGAGCAAGAAGTGTTTTAGTGTCAAGAAATTTTGACTTCATTCACGAAATTTTCAGTCATCTCTAATATATTCTTAGTCCAAAGAAATTCTACCTTTGAGTCAAGATTTTTTTCTGCAGTGTATGGAAACATACAAGCAAAGATATAAAAGTTTATATCCCACATGTATTTAATTTGTATGTTTTTTTCTTAAAAACGTAAATGAAAAATATTTTGTATGTTATTTGCTAATATGTTAGATATATTCATTAATATTATAAATTATAAATTTTTGTTATTAAGAGCGGACTTAAATTTGCAAGGTACCAGCTTAAATCAGCTGTTTACCTCTTCCTGATTCTTACTAAATTTTAAACCAATTTTCACTAATATTTAGCGATTAATTGTAAATTAGACATCTTGTTGAAGAAGTTTTATATTTGATAAATTTTGATCAATCGATAATATTAAAAAAATACATCCCCCAAATTTTATCAATATTATGGAAAATAATCGTTTGTCACTGATTTAGAAAATGACTTTCAAATTACGTCAGTATTATGTACAATTGTGACAAATTATTGATGTTAAATAATGACTCACAGATGGTATCGGTATTACGTAAGACCGTGACTTGTCACTGATGTAAACACATGATATTAATCTTACGTCAAGATTACGTACAACCGTGACTTGTCACCGATGTAAACGCATGATGTTAAACTTACGTCAAGATTACGTACAGCCGTGACTTGTCACTGATGTAAACGCATGATAGATAGATAGATAGATAGATAGAAAAATTTATTTGATCCTAGAGTTCTAAGCTCCTTCAGGACCATCAACAATACATAAATTTTATCATTTACATGTATACATTTGATACAGTGTTTTTAATACAATTTAAATATTTGATATTAAATTATTAAAAGTAAGAACATATTAATTCTTAAAATAATAACATATTAACAGAGAAATAATAACATTAACATTTATTGTAAGAAGAAGTCATAGCAAGCCTGTTGAAATTGTTCGAAATTGTCAATTAATGTAATTTCGGCCGGTAACGAGTTCCAAACTTTTATACCATGAATTAGGAAAGAGTTTTCATAAATTGCACAATTACTTCTTGGCAGACGTAGATAATCATTCCTGACGTCACCTCTCCTTAGCACAATCGGCAGAAATTCTAAATTCGATTTAAATAATTGACAGTAATTTAACTTAATTTCTTTGTAAAATAAACAAGCTATGAAATAATCTCTTCTAACATCAAGTTTTAACCAGCCTAATTTTTTATAATACGGAGTAGTGTGCTCAAATCTCGAAATTTTAAAAATATATCTTATACATGAGTTTATTTTACGCTGCAATCTATGCTGTAATTTGCCTGAGATGTTTGTATAAGCAGCACAGCAGTAATCGAAGATGGGAAAAATCAAGGTCGTAACCAATTTTATGCGTAACTGTTCATTAAAAATTTCATTATTAATTTTTAGTTGCGCTAGCGTTTTCATCGCACGAATACATACGCTTACAACTTGATTCTCCCACGATAGAGTATTATCAATTATCAAACCCAAGTATTTAACTGATTGTACATATGGAATCACATGATTACTGACAATTATATTTTGGGCACTTTTACAAAAATTACTGCTAACTCTCTGCCTACTTCCTAGTATAATAGCACTAGTTTTTGTAGCATTCAATTTCAAGCAATTTAAATTGCACCAATCAACAATTTTTCTATCTCATTATTCAACATAGCAACATATTCATTAATTTGCGATGGGCAACATGAAGCATATATAATTAGATCGTCTGCATAAAATAAATATTTACATTTTAACCGTTTCGCAAGATCAGAAATATATAAAGAAAAGAGTAAGGGTCCAAGCACACTACCCTGAGGTACGCCATTTATAATATCCTTCCAAGATGACTCATGACCATTGAAATAGACCGACTGTCTTCTTTGAGTTAAGTAAGAGTTAATCCAATCTATTGATGAATCAGAGAAGTTCATAAATTGTAATTTATGCAATAACCTTTTGTGGTTTACCGAGTCAAACGCTTTACTTAAATCAAAGAGTACAGCTATGGTTATATTAGAATCATTCATCGCTAGTCGTACATCATCACAAAATTTTATTACCGCAGTCTGAGTGTTTAAACCTTCTCGAAAGCCGGTCTGATATTTATCCAAATAATCATTGTCATTAATGTATCTCACAATTTGATCATGCACACACCGTTCTAATGCTTTTGACAAATTAGATAATAATGATATAGGTCGATAATCAGTACAATCAGAGGCATTAGGTTTCTTTGGAATGGGTATGATATGTGACAACTTCCATTCTATCGGAAACACTCCCGTAGACAAAGACTTATTAAATAATTCTGTAATTAGCGGCAGTAGGAATGACAATGTACATTTATATGATTTAATTGAAAACTTATCAGGTCCTACTGAATTCGACGTTATACGCATTATCGATTTTTTAACAGTAAATGTATTCAGTTCTGAGAAATTAAATACATTGTCATTTCTACGAATCAATACAATATCTTGGACACCAACATCAGGTCCGTCACGACAGCTAGATGACTGTATAAAATAATCATTCAAAACATTCAAATCTATTCGCATTGCCACTTGAGTATTTTTTTTTTGTTTTACTAAGCCTAGTTTTCTTAAATCATTCCACATATCCCGAGAGTTTTTCGCACTGTGTAACTGCTGATCAAAGTACCTTTTCTTTTCTTCACTTATTCTCTTTTTCACTAAACGTCTGACACCTACATATTCCTTGTATGCGTAACCAGTTCTCTTGTAAATTCGGTAGAGTTTGTCACGACGACCCTGGAGTTCTTTGACTTGATCTGTAAACCACGGTGCCGGTGGGCGACGTGGGAAAATAGTTTTCTCTGGTGCTACGGTGTCAATAATTGAACCTAGATGTTCGTGTAGATATTTATTCATCTCATTCACAGTCTCCAAGGATCGCATAGTATCAACATCAATGTTTTCACATAAGTCCTGTAATAAGTCGTCGTTGATCGCATTCCAATTTCTATACGAGAAGCTGTTTAATTGTTGTCGACCAACTTTATAATTATATGTTAAGCATATCAAATCATGATTCGACAGAAATGGCTGCGAAGACTGTTCAGACTCCAAGACCTTATCATAATCATCCACAATGCAGACATCTATCCACGAGTCAGAATTTTCCAGGTGATGAGTTGGATGGTACGGAATAATTTTTAAATTGAAGTCTTCACAGAGGCATCGAAGTTGATCCCCATAGAAATTTTTTTTACTTAGGTCCGAATTGAAGTCACCCAGAATGATAATATTTCTATAAGATGCCGTAATAGCCTCAAGCTCATCTTCCAGATCATCAAGATGTCCAATATTTGGAGGTTTATACACAACACCAATCACAACCTTATCTCTCGACGTACCTGATATTTCAACGAATATATACTCTGGATGTTTGTCTTCCATGTTAGCTGAAGATGACACAAGTCTGGACACTAAGTCATTCCTAATATAGAGAGCAACTCCGCCACCACTTCGTAGATGCCGATCATGACGGTATATCGTGAATAATGGCAGAGAAACAAGATTATCAGATATCAAATGATTAAGCCACGTCTCCGAGACTGCAATTACATCATATTTATGTGTTCTGAAATATTCTTTAAACAACTCCAAGTGTTGCTCATTTCTGAGTGACTGGGCGTTAATGTGACATAATTTTAAGCTATTATTAAGATGCCGCTGTGGTGAGTTCTGATACGTTGCGGAAGAAGAAGAGTCAGGATTGCTGCTTGTTGATGGCGAAAAAGGAGCTGCAAATTGTTAATTAGCTAAATTTTCTAGAGGATCTAGCCCTGTTGAAGGCAAAAGTTTGATTGGCAGTTTATCGTTTGCATATCTGACATTGACAGAAGAAAAAGAAATCCAAATATTTTTTGGTGGAATATTAGGATACCGTTTACGCACGTCTTGGCGAAGCTTGTAAAGAGACGAGGGGTGTCGTCGGTGCAAGTAGACTAATGCTTCTTGCAGCTCAGCATTCGGTAATAAATCTCCAACTTTTACAGAGTTACCTTTAATATTACTCATAAGACTGTCAACATGCTTTTGATTATTAAATTTTACCCGAATATTGCGACTACCCCGACCATGACGACCAAGACGTTCAACTTTAACAATTTCTTTCTCCGTCACAGACACCTCCAGTTTCCTTGTTAACTCGATTACAACATCAGTTAATTTCTCGCCGACCGATTCAGGGATGCCACCCAAAGTGATCTCATCAGCTAACAACTGCGATTCTAATTGCAATGTTCTAAGCTCAAGATTGCTATCAACAATACTCTGAGCTGCAGCTTTTACTTCCGCAATGAGACCACTATCTATATCTGGTCTATTCTTCACCTTTTCTACTTTTGAAATCCGTTCTTCTGATGACTTTACATTTTTCTTCATTCCATCATAGTCTGTAACCAATTTGTCAACTGTCGCCTGCAT
Source organism: Cotesia glomerata (assembly GCF_020080835.1). Lineage (NCBI taxonomy): Eukaryota > Metazoa > Arthropoda > Insecta > Hymenoptera > Braconidae > Cotesia > Cotesia glomerata. The sequence goes on along the minus strand of NC_058161.1, from coordinate 24,704,751 downwards.
TGTATCTATTTTTTTTGTGAAAACATCTATCTTCGATTCAATATTATCAATTTTATCAATTTTAGCTAGCTTGGCATTTATCTGCATTAATACACTTGAAGTGTCAACAGGGCACACTGGGCATTGCTCAGCAATTTTTCCAGTGGCGCGCGCTTTATTCTGTAAACTGCAGCGCGTCTTGACACAGGAGTCGTGAAAATAGTGTCTACACGGAGCGCCAGTTTGCACAAGTGCAGCTGGATCAGTAATAGTCTTCATACAGAGCGCACAGCTGGTAGTCATTGTAGTAGTCGCTAGATGGCAGCAGATACGAACTTCCGAAATTCACGAATTGTATATTTTATAGAAAAATATCTCTAACCTCACCAATAATGTCAAATTAATTTATATAATATAAAATGAAAGGAGGCGAGTGATATGACAATTATTATCACAAAACGTTGCCCGATTTTTAAACTACGACTAGGAATAAAATTTAACTTGTAGCCGGAAATTTAAAGGCAGATATGACAATAAAAATGAGACTGTAACTAAATCACGTCCGCACTGTATTTATGTGTATACTGTAATCAATCCTTTCCTACCAATATCCTGTTACGTGAATATGGAACGCTTCACGTAATAATTACCGTAACTCCTATTCTTTCCCGTTTCATAGCATTATTTATATTTGTAAAAATGCTTGCCGTAAGATGGACGGTGTGGCTTAATGTATATAGAATAAGCGAATGGAAATTTAGTATAGACCGGATAGCTCAAATGGTAGAGTAGCCGACATGTCTTCGGAAGGTTCTGGGTTCGAATCCCAGTCCGAGCTATCTAATAATTTTTTCTCGCATATTCTATAAACTCACATTAAGATTATCCTCTCCACATTCCTTTCTCAATCCTTTCCTACCAATATCCTGTTACGTGAATATGGAACGCTTCACGTAATAATTACCGTAACTCCTATTCTTTCCCGTTTCATAGCATTATTTATATTTGTAAAAATGTTTGGTTTTTTAGGTGTTTTTAGGGTTCGACCCGCTGCGCTAAACAAAGATGATGTTAAACTTACGTCGTTATGACATACAATGATGGCATTAATGTTACGTAATATTGTAGTTTATATATTATGTCAGTTGTACGTAATATCTAAGTCATTTCCGTTACATCATAGAGAAGTAATAAACTTACATCAGTATGATGTCAAAAATATATCATATATTTTTACATCATAATTGGATTACGACAGGTCAATTTTACGTCATATTTACGTAAAATATTGTGACATTCCTATGACTTATAAATGACGTCATATGGAAGTCATGTGTTCACTGGGAAGTTTATCGTAATAAATTATCAATTTAAATATAAAAATTTTTGAAATTTTTGAAGGTTCAAAATGTTAAAAAATTTTTTTCTGTTCGATTATTCAACTCTTTCCACTTCCTAAGCCTAAAAATAAAAAAAAATCCTCAGCACTCTTTCAACGAAAAAAAAGTTTCAGAAATTTTCCAACTCAAATTTTAAATGATTAATTACAAATTAATTGCCTTATGTATATTAATTTTAGTTTATTTTTTTCAAGCAAATTTTTTTATTAAATTTTAAAAGCACACTTTTATTATTTTTTTCTATTGCATTATTGCGGCTATATTTAAATGTATTATTATTTCGTTTAATTTGATTGTTGAAAAAACCAAGAGAAAATACATAAAAAAATCAGATAAATCTAAGCCGAAAAATGAAGCGGATTCAACAGTAATTTCGAGTAAATCAATCTTTGACGGTGTGTCGCCTATTTCAGAAGAAAACCAAAATAATTCAACAAACAACGAACCAAATAAAAAACTAACGGTAGTAGAAGATAAAGTTATCCAAAAAAACATCAAAATGATTTCGGAGAAACCAAATGAAGTAATTAAAAATTTTCATTAATCTTCTACTTTTTTATTTATTTATCAGTTCAATTTCTAAATTAATTTATCATTATTATATATTATAACTACGCGTTGCTCAATTACTTATAATTTATTTAAAAATATCCAAAAATAATTTTAAATAAAAAAAATGTAGCAGTTAAAACTGAGTTTGTTTGCTGTAACATCGTAGTTCCCGGGAGAAATGACCAGTACTTCTTTTATTTTTCGATCTGTTGTAAAGATGTCACTGAAATTCATAGAAATTTCCTCGCAAATCTTACTAATGTCCTTCTACTTTTGTTTGTTTTTTCCCGATCGTCCGGGTGAGATGGCCACAAGTTAATTAGTGCATCTTATAAACTTGTTAGTTAATTTTGGAGTTAGAATACTGGAATTATCTTGACAATAAAAATACAAAAAAAAATAACAAAACCGAGCAGCTTTTTGTGATCACTTTATATGTCAAGCTCGTAACTTAGACATGATATGATTTAAATAAACAAAGTCAACGTATTCATCTATTCTTGTTTGTTTTGGATAAAATTTAACTAACACCTGTTGCTCTTTTAAAAATGAGGCAAACTTAATTGAAAGTATACTATAGTTCCATTTTCTTTATTATTATTAGTTGAACTTTTTTCGGTTGATCATTTCTCTCCTATGGCGATCTCAACGGGAATTACCCTAAAAAATTATTTAAACGTAGTGATATCTTATAAAGATTTAATTATTTATTTAAACCGAACTTTATTTCTATTACTATAAAACTTATTAAAAAAATTATTCAATTTTTTCTCTCCAAGCACTCAAAAACCTGTGTAGAAAACAGTTCAAAAAAAATTGATGGATTTGAAACAGAAAAAAAAATAATGACTAACGATGACAGTGAAGAAGATCTGTTAAATTTACCAGCCACTAATAATTTTAAATCATCCGTTAAAAATAATAAAGATCAGAAAAAATTGCTGAATGTAAGTAACCTATTAGTAATGACTGTAAAAGTGTCAAAATCTTTCAAAAATTAACATTAAGTTAGTTTATGTAATCGCACTATTACAGGATTATTAGTGCCCCTTTAAATGCCGTAAATCGAGTTTTGATTTACGGGAATGTACATTTTGTTTTAAATATTATCAAAGTCATGGAAGAATAATATTTTACTATCCTAGATATGTAATATACTATTCTTTTATTTATGGAAAATATACATAAATTTATAAGCGGTTATCTAGAAATAAATCCCGTCTAGCGGACGGGAGAAAGTTAGTTCAAAAAATATTTGATACTTAAGTTATTCAAAATAATTATTTAATACATCATTCTTTTTAAAAGGAATTCAATAAACTTGGGGATGATAAAAGTATAAACGGCAGTAGTTGTGAGGATGATAATACCAAACATACACAGAAAAAAAAATTAACTTGATTCAAGAGAAAAATTCTTGAACCAAGAATATAATTTTGAAGAGTGTAATTGTCTTGAATCAAGACGAAAATTTTTTGAATTAAGTAAAATTTCTTTAAATCAAGAAAAATTTTCTTAAATAATAATTTTTCTACTCAAACCAAGAATATTAAGCTCTTCAAAAATATATACTTGATTCAAGAACATTTTTTTTTCTGTGTATACCTGAAAATAACCACATCCACGGATTATCAAAAAAGGTATAACATTACATCAGTATAATTTTATGTTTTTATTACTCTGCTAGCTTAGTTATTAACAAATGCTTTATCGATGAAGAAGTTTAAGAGAGCTTATGTGTACTCGTCTGATTCGGAGAGTGATGAATTGAGCAATGGGGAAAAATCTATCCAAATCAAGGATAAATTTATTGAAGAAACGAACAAAAAGGTATCAAATTTTGCACACTTGAAAAGAAAGACTATTGTTATAATTTTTACGTAGATATTTTTTTGACATAATGACGGAAAATTTTAGTAATGGAGAAATATTTTTTTTTGCTCCACGGACCGGAAGCGTCAACTTTCGACCCGCTGCGCTAAACAAAGTTGCCGCTTCTTGCCTTCGTCGAGTAAAAAAAATTTTCGGTTTATTCGTTCGTGAGATATCGTTGTCGACAAAATTCAAATATGTAAAATTGACATATATTTTTTCGATTTAGTCTTTTGTGCAGTATGATTAAATGATATACGAAATTTCAATTATAGACTTTTCAGTCTCAAAAAGCTCTTCATCCCAAAAAGTTAGCAAAAGTCACTAAGTCAGGAGTTAACAACGAAGATGATGCGATTCCATCCTGCTCTTTTCACAACCTGCCTCCAAAAAATCTTGACAAAGTGGAAAAAAATCTTGCAAAAACGGAAAAAAATCTTGGAATAATGGACAAAAATTTTGATACCTGTCCAAGGGGTAATTTAATTACTATGCATAATGCTTAACTTCGTGCAGAGGTAAAGTTAGATTCGATGTGTCCCTAGAACCTGTATAAAATAATACCTGTTTCTGTTATACTTTAAGAATTGTTTGGAAAGTTCATTTTTGTCTTTCGCCCAGGTATATCGACTTGAGTCAGACCTTAACCTAGATGAGCGACACATGCTCATGTTAAAACTTTTGATCAGGTCTTTTATTCGTTAATTTTAGTTATTCCCATTTAAGGTCTAATATAATCTGATACAAGTATGAATATTTTATTATTTCTTCCTTAACAAAAATATTTAGTAGCATAGTATATTTTATAAAATTTATAAGAAAATGTTCTTTTATTTTTTTTTTTTGAAATTTGATCTTTCTAAGCTTTTGAGCTTTGCTACGTTCATTTTTTGCTATGTTTTTTCTGACGTATCTCTATGCATAAGTTGTACTCTGGTAAAAAAGCTAACTTGAATCAAAGAGAAAAATTTTTTGAATCAAGAAAAATTACGTAAACAATGAAGAATGTCTCCGCTCAAAATTTTTTCTCTTGAGTCAAGTTAACTTTTTATCAGTGTTGGTATTATGTAATACTGATCGTAAAAATATGACTATTAAAAATAAAGAGATATGATCGCATATGTGAATATATCCATCGGCAGTAGACTTGACTAGAAAATATTATATTAAAAGATTTTTCAAAAGTATTCGAAGCATACATACATACATATTTCATCAAGATATATTAAGTTATATAAGGTCAAATATTTTTGTGTGACTGTACATAGACGTCCCTTCTGGAAAATAATCATAAATTCTTATCCAAAATATGAAAATATAATCAAATGCACATATAGAAACTCATAGATGTGATGAAATCTTATATGTGTATTTATCATTCTTTCCAGAAGGGATATCAGGTCGTAAACTGTCGTTAAATCACTTGACAAATTTTTTTTACTGATTTTACAGTAACACCTGAATACATAAATTTCACGGAGTGTTATCTTCGACAAATGAAAACACTCTACGCTCGTCAGCAGCAAGATCCTGCAAAGATAGCGACGTCAATAAACATTGTTCCAGAAGTCAATCAAAGACAATATAAGGTTACCGAAAATTTATAACTTAACTTTTGTTGTGTTCCTGAAAGCCATTAGAATGCCTATAAAAATAAAATTAAAGGACGATCATCGTTAAAATGTGTGATAATAAGTGATAAGTGAAATTTTGAGCTTTTATAGAACTTTAAAAGCCCACGTCGATTGATACCAATCGCGTGAGAATCACTTAGTTTTTAATTTTTTACAAATTTAATAAATCACAAATTAATGCAATTTAAATATTAAAAAAAAATGTTTTATTAAATCGTTACCACGCTTTTAATCTCGAAGAGCTTAAAACAGCAGAAAAAAATACATTTTTGAGCTCTTCAAGGTCAAAAACGTCACAACAACTTGCATTACAATAGCTTTGTGATTGAAATCAGCGAGAAATTACAAGAATGGCCTTCAACCGTTTTCCTAATTTTTTTCTTACAAAAGTTACCTCTACTTCATTTGAAATACCACTGTTTCACGTTATTGTCACAAAAAAAATAGTTAATTTTTTGTTTTATATTTAGCAAGAATTGATGCCAGGAAGTGATATCTTGGTCAGTGCCACTTTTCTCGAATATTTAACGTCGAAAAAAATGAGACGGAACCCAAATGAAATGACCAGATCTTTGTTCAAAAGAATTCTTGGGGTAGAAAAACTGACGGAAATCGCGATGACCAAGAAAACTGAACGGCAAAAAATTCCAAAAGACACCTACGATACAGTGAAAGGTCCGTATTTCATTGTAAGGTATTATTGTGGGTTTACCCTATAGTCATCGAGTAGTAGCAAACGAAAATATCTAAAAATATATTTTTTTTTCGGTTCTTCTTCATTAGATATTAGACAGTAGATATATTTCTATTAATTAGTTTTCACATATGTTTAAGTAAATCATAGGTAAAATATTAATAAATATTAAGAAAAAAATATAGTTAATTATATAATTTGTTATTAACTTTAAAAGATAATCACCCCATCTACCACTGTTTATCATACAGTATCAATAATAATAAAAGTTATTTCTTAAAAAACGTTTTTATATATAGAGATCAAAAGTCCCCTGCGTGTCTCGAAACAGTTTCCTGGCAAAAACAACCTATACCTAATAATTATATTAATAGTTTTTTTACCATTAAGATAATTAGAAATGACTGGAATTATTACTGACAATATCAGAGGAATTGATTTTTCAATTCAAAATTGTACCTAAAAAGAACTTTTACCGACAGTGATCCTTTTTCTCTTATTGAATATTGCCTCAATAACATTTAGTACAATTAATCGAACAAAAAACAGTTTCACTGTAAAAAAATCGCGCCAAGTCCACGTTCATAAGACTTTGAAGAAAAAAATTTTTTTTCTTTACAAAAGATATAAAATCAAAATATTAAAAATCAAGTAACCGATATGATTGTATATAATTTTCGGAAATTAAAAACATTTTGTTGTAAATTTAAAAATTAAAGAAATAATTTTGGAACGTATTTAGTGTGCGTGGTTGTAAAATATTTTACTTTTTATGAAATTCGTAAAATCTATCTACTAAGACTGAAAAAAAATTTGACATACACAATGACGCACACCAAGTACGTTCCAAAATTATTTCTTTAATTTTTAAATTTACAACAAAATGTTTTTTAATTTCCGAAAATTATATACAATCATATCGGTTACTTGAATTTTTTAATATTTTGATTTTATATCTTTTTGTAAAGAAAAAAAAATTTTTTTTCTTCAAAGTCTTATGAACGTGACTTGGCGCGATTTTTTACAGTGAAACTGTTTTTGTTCGGATTTTAGTATTTTTGTAATTATAATAAAATTGACAATTCGTACCAACTTAAATATCGCGTTGGCTGCATTTTTCATATCAAACTATCCTCTTGAAGCTACAGTTTATGTAGAAATAATTCCAGCGTACCCTGGCGAGTGTAGGTGCAAGCTGTGAAATATCTTTTCTAACTGTAGTTTCTTATCTATAGAAGGATTACCATGGATTCTCGAATTATTTAGTCTGTGGCATGTCACTTTCTCCATAAGAAAAGTCAGGATCTAAAAATCTGGGTCGCTATAGTTTGTGCCAGTGAATTTAATTAATTTTAAATAGAATTTATTATTTTCAAAGACCATTATTAATTAATATTGATAATATAATATATAACGTATTATTATAGAGTATCATTGAAGAAAAAAGGTCTGTAGAATGAATAAAATTTTGCAACCTGAAAATATCGTTCTGCTTACGGTAAACACACTCGGTAGTCTGGCGCTCCGTTTACAACGGATTTGAACGGAACTTGGCGCCAGATTCTACCGAATCTGTGGATCTCCATATTTTCGTAGTATCTCTTAAGCTTTTTAAGTTTTCCCAATGATAATAATTGAATAAAATTATTAATCTATGAAAAAAGCTAGCCAGGGGACTATATATATATATTCGCGGTCGCTAAAAATAATTTGATTATTAATAACGAAATATTAACCCTTTATTACTCGCGCTCTTTTATTCAGTTTGTCTCTCATGCTTAAGAAGCTGTAAGATGGTCATCCGTCGGTAATTCGATCTTACCCATGACAGCAAACGCCACTAGCGGTAAAATATTTAATTAAAAATAAACGACCTTATGAATTAAATGAATCCTGTAAATTAGTGACATCTACATCACTTATTTGTATTTTTCAACTACAAAATTGGCAAATCAAAATGATTTCACGTACAATAGTAATAAAATTATGTATTACATGGACAACCAATTTGAAGTAAGTATAAAGCGAATACTAATTTAGAGCGAATGAAATTGAATAAAGTATTCAACCATATTGTTTGGATCAAAACAATTAGAAATAAGTTGAAAATACAAATGTGAGTAATAAAAGGTGTATTTTTAATAATATTGAGAAATTCACGCTCCGTTCATGGAAAAATTTATATCGTAATTCATGTATGAGAAAGAAATAATTTTTCCAATGTTCTTTGACTTTTCTCAATAGAATTCATCTTTTGAGAATAAGAAACTCAAACTCAAAAAATGCTAAGTACTTATTTCAAAAATATAATTTTTATATAGAATAAAAAATTTTGCAATCCCCTTTCCGTTTACTAAAAAGCACTTCATGAATACAATTTGCAGCATTTCTATTTGCAAGATGCAAATAAACGATGTAAATTTGTGTAAAAGTATAGATAACTTGTGAACGGCGTTTTTTTTTTTTTTAATCTTATCGATTTCTCAACGCACTTCTAATTTAATAAAAGGTGTTCAAAAAAAAAATATTTTTTTTTATCCAGAACTTTCACAAAAATTTGTAAAATTGCTCAGCAATATTCAGGCAAAAAAAAAATTTCTGAACAGCGTTATGCCGAAATCAAATCGATTTCTCAACGCACTTCTAATTTAATAAAGGTGTTCAAAAAAAAAATATTTTTTTTTATCCAGAACTTTCACAAAAATTTGTAAAATTGCTCAGCAATATTCAGGCAAAAAAAAAATTTCTGAACAGCGTTATGCCGAAATCAAATCGATTTCTCAACGCACTTCTAATTTAATAAAAGGTGTTCAAAAAAAAAATATTTTTTTTTATTCAGAACTTTCACAAAAATTTGTAAAATTGCTCAGCAATATTCAGGCAAAAAAAAAAATTTCTGAACAGCGTTATGCCGAAATCAAATCGATTTCTCAACGCACTTTTAATTTAATAAAAGGTGTTCTAATTTAAAATTGACGTTCGCAGCATGCAGAATTATTAAAAATAGATTCTCATTGAACTTCATGCAAAAATTCATTATAGTTGTTTTACTTACCAAAAGAATAAATTCTAAATTAAAAAATATGAACTTTCTTACGCTTCAAGAAAATATCATCTATTGTCGAAGTGTCTTTGAGTGGAGACATTTAGCTGATCTCGAAAATGGTAAATACCGATCAGTAAGATAGTCAGCAAAATTACGAGCAATATATACTCGAGCTCGGTCCCAACTTCTAGGCTCTGTCATTACTAATGACAATGACATTGAGAACACCTGAAAAAAATTAGATATTAATAAATTTTACATTGAAGTCGTTCATTCGTAATTTTCTTACCTGGAACCCTTCATTATTGAAAAGATTGTAATTGATTAATTTTTATATTACTTCCATATGTTTACAATTTTCGATTTAGGAAACTAATTCATTGACTATATAAATAGGACAAATTGAATTAAAAAACTGATTATTTGTATTGAGTTTTTACATAAAACTTTAAATTTCAACACTTGCTCGGCTATAACAATTCAACAAGTAGTTTTTTGCTAACAAAAGTATTATTTTCACTATTTTCGCATCTACTAAACTTCTTCAATTGTATTTTGTAATTTCCTGCGAGAGCACTATCATTTTTTATAATTTAATAAATTTTCAATCAATTATTTCTTTTTTCAAATAGCATTTTTTAGCTCAATACCTCCACAATAATTTTAATTTTTTTAAAATAGTTTTTTTAGATAATATTTATTCTTAACGCGTTAACGCCAGTAACATCTTATTGATCCATGAAATATATTTAAATATAATTGTCCGTCTCACCACCCTTGTAACAATTAAAATTTCTAATCTATACAGAGTTTCTACATACAACTTTAAATTTCAACACTTGCTCGAATATAACAATTCAACAAATATTTTTTTGCTAACACAAGTATTACTTTCACTACTTCCTCATCTACTACATTTTTTCAATTATATTTTGATATTTCCCGCAAGAGCACTATCATTTTTTATGTTTTTATAATTTTTTTCTTACAATTATTTTTTAATTCGATCCCTCCACACTAATTTAAATTTTCTAAAAATGTTTTTTTAATATAATTTTTTTTTTCATTGCTTTAGCGACAAATACATTTTTTTGATCCATAAAATATATTTAAATATGATTGTCTATCGTGCTATCCCTGTATCAATCAAAATTCCTAATCTATAAAGTGTTTTCTCTTATAATTTTTAATTTCAACACTGTCTCAGCTATGATAATTCAACAAATATATTTTTGTGAATATTTTTTTTTTTAACACAAGTATTAATTTACTATTTTCTCATCTACTACATTTCTTCAGTTGTATTTTGTTACCTTCAAGTGAGAACACCATCATTTATTATAATTTAATTATTTTTCAATTAATTTTTTTTTCTTAGAATCATTTTTGATATCGATCACTCCACACTAATTCAAATTTTTAAACATTTTTTTTTACATAATATATATTCTTACCACCTTAACAACAATAACATTTTTTGATCCATGAAATATATTTTGATATAATTGTCAACCTCACCACCATGGTATCAATAATAATTTCTAATCAATACAGAATTTTCACATACAATTTTAAGTTCCAACACTTTCTGGGCTATGACAATTCAACAAATATTCTTATGCACATTTTTTTTTGTTAACAGAAGTATTAATTACACTATTTTCTCACCTACTACATTTCTTTAAATATTTTGTTATCTTCCTGCAAGAGCACTATCATTTTTTTTTAATTGATAATTTTTCAATCAATTAATTTTTTTTTTCCAAATATTATTTACCTCAATACCTCAACTTTAATTTAAAATTTAAAATCTATACAGAGTTTTTACATACAATTGTAAATTCAAGCACTTGCTCGGCTTTAACAATTCAACAAATATTTTTTTGCTAACACAAGTATAAATTTCACTATTTTTTCATTTACTACATTTCTTCAATTGTATTTTGTTATTTCCTACAAGAGCAATATCATTTTTGTAATATAATAATTTTTTTTTTAAATATCGACGTTCTAATTAGCAATTGGTCTAACTCCTTATTTCATAGAAGGTGATTTTTTAACATTTTGATGTAGCAATAGTCCAATTATAAATTATTTGAATGCTCCAAACCAAAATATTTTACCTTTATTAGATATTAAATAGTTTTTTGTAGTGATAATAAATTTTTAACTAATTGTTTTTTCGAATAAATGGAAGATTTTCTAAAATGGAGTTAGATAATTTGCTAATTAGAACGTCGATATCATTGTTTATCTCGATCCCTCTACACCGATTTAAATTTTTCAAAAATATTTTTAAATAAAATATTTATTCTTACCACGTTAACGATAATGACATTTTTTTGATCGATAAAATATATTTATATATAATTGTCCATCTTACTACCATGGTATCAATCAAAATTTGTAATCTATACAGAGTTATCACATACAATTTTAAATTTCAACACTATCTCGGCTATGACAATTCAACTAATATTTTTATGCATATATTTTTTTGTAAACAGAAGTATTAATTATACTATTTTCTCGCCTACTACATTTTTTCAATTGTATTTTATCATTTCCCGCAAGAGCACTATTACTTTTTTAATATAATAATTTTTTTTTCAAATATCATTGTTTATCTCGATCCCTCCACAACGATTCAAATTTTTTTTTTTTAATTTTTTTAATGAAACATTTATTCTTACTACCTTAACAGTAATGTCATTTTTTTGATTCATAAAATATATTTTAATATAATTGTCCATCGCACTACCCTAGTATCATTAATAATTTTTAATCAATACGGAATTTTCACATACAATTTTAAGTCTCAACACTTTCTCGGCTATGACAACTCAACTAAAATTCTTATGCGCATATTTTTTCGTTATCAGAAGTATTTTTAATGACTATTTTCTTATCTACTACATTTTTACAATTGTTATTTGTTATTTTCCAGCGAGAGCATCATCGTTTTATTTGGTTATTTTTCAATTAATTAATTATTTTTTCAAATATTATTTATCTCGATACCTCAACTCTAATTTAAAATTTATAATGTATACACAGTTTTTACATACAATTTTTACTTTCAACACTTCCTTATCTACGAAAATTCAACAAATATTTTTTTGCTAACACAAGTATTAATGTCACTATTTTCTCATCTACAACATTCCTTTAATTGTATTTTGTTATTTCTCGCAAGAGCACTATCATTCTTTTTGATATAATTATTTTTTTTTTTCAATTTCATTGTTTATCTCGATTCCTTTACACCGATTTAAGTTTTTAAAAAATTTTTTTTAATTAAATATTTATTCTTACCACCTCAATGATGATGAAATCTTTTGATCCATAAAATATATTTATACAATAATTTTCCATCTTACTACCCTGGTATCAATCAAAATTTCTAATCTATAATGAGTTTTCACATACAATATTAAATTTCAACACTTGCTTAGCTTTAAAAATTCAATAAATATTTTGTAGCTAACACAGGTATTAAGCTCACTATTTTCTCATCGATTACATTTTTCAATTGTTATTTGTTATCTTCCGTCAAGAGCACCATCGTTTTTTATAATTTAATACTTTTTCAATCAATTATTATTTTTTGTAAATCATTTTTTGTCTCGATTACTTTACACAAATTAAAATTTTTTAAAATTATTTTTTAATATAACATATATTCTTACCACCTTAAAAACAATAACGTTTTTTTGACCCTTAAAATATCTTTTTCCATCTTACTCCCTTGCTATCAATAAAAATTTCTAAACTATCCCAGAGTTTTTACATACAATTTTAAATTTCAACACTTTTTCGGCTTTAACAATTCAACAAATATTTTGTTGCTGACACAAGTATTTTATTTCACAATTTTCTCATCTACTAAATTTTATGAGTTGTATTTTATTATTTTCTGAAAGTGCACAGTGATTTTTTTGAATGTGATAATTTTTTTTTAAATATCATTGTTTATCTCGATCACTCCACACTGATTCAAATTTATTAAAAATATTTTGTTATATAATATATATTCCTACCGCCTAAATAACAATAACATTTTTTTGATCCATGAAATATATTTGAATGTGATTGTCAATCTCACTACCCTGGTATCAATAAAAATCTCTAATCAATACAGAGTTTTCACGTACAATTTAAAATTTAAACATATCCTCAGCTATGACAACTCAACAAATATTTTTTTGCTAACACAAGTATCACTTTCACTATTTTCTTATCTGTTGCATTTTTTCAGTTGTATTTCATTATTTTTCGCAAGAGCATAATCATTTTTAAACATTTTTTTTGTTAATATCATTTTTTATCTTGATCCCTTCACACTAATTCAAATTTTTCAAAAATATTTTTTAATAACATATCTATCCTCACTGTCTTAACGACAATAACATTTTTTTGATCCATGAAATATACTTAAATATGATTGTCCATCTTGCTACCTTGGTATCAATCAAAATTCCTAATCTATAGTGTTTTCTCATCCAATTTTAAATTTCAACACTTACTCAGCTATGACAATTCAACAAATATTTTGTTGCTAACAGAAGTATTAATTTCACTATTCTTTCATCTACTACATTTCTTCAATTGTATTTTGTTATTTTCCCGCAAGAGCACTATCATTTTTCATGATTTAATCATTTTTCAATCAATTGTAATTTTTTTATCAGATATTTTCATATTCGAAATATTTTTTGATCATAATTATCCTTCTTACTATCTCAAAACGAATAAAAATTTTTTGATTTATAAACTGTCATCAACCGTCTCACTAGCCTGACATACTTTTTAATTTTCCAACATGTAAAGTTGTTTTTAGATACAGTTTTAAATATCAACACTTTTTCCGCTACGAGAATTTTTTATTAAACATATTCTTTCCCTGTAATTGTACAGTTATTAATTCTTTTGATTATATAATCTAATAAATTATTTAATTTTCAAATATAATCTTTCATCTCACTACCTGTGCACCAATTGAAATGAATTCATTCATTTACTTTCTTTTCAAGATAATGTATCATCTCACTACTTTTGCGACGATAAGAATGATCTAATACATGAAATAGTTTTTAAACATATTTTTTTATCTCACCACATGTAGACTGATGACCATTATTTCCGTATAAAATAAACAAATTTAATCGTACAATTTTTCATTTCACGTGCGCGTGGTTTAAGATTTTATTCTCTATACTCTCGCAAATAACTTTTATTATTCCATCCTATCGTTTCATGAGAAATAAATAAAGCTGAGAATGACATTAATCATTTGACTACTTTTTCTCTCATGAAAATGTTTGAAATAAATTAATAATATTCAAAGATAATTATTGATTCCGTAACCACTACACTTATAACGATTTTTGAATTTATTTGTGTATCTTTCCTCCTCCCAAGACGACAATCATTATTTATTGATTTTAATTTTTGTTTAATTAGTGGATCAATTTGTTTTTTATTTTTTAAATAATTTTCTCTAACCCTAATTGAATAATTCAATAATTAAATAAACTTTTGAATTAAATTTTTGTTTCATCACTTTTGCACCTCTTGCATTTTTTAAATACATAATTTTTTTACTTATGGCATTCTTTATCACTACCTTCTTAGTTGCTAACAATTTTTAACCGCTCAAAAGTGCCAATTTATTGTTTGTGCGTTTTAATAAATTTCTTGAAAAATATATAGTATTTTGATATCATTCAAAATTTTATTGTTTGACCACTCTTACAAAAATTTTAAATATTAAATTCTTTTCTGGTCCGCGGAAACAACTTTATTGTTCATCCGATACTAATCATTTTTCATCCGATAATTTTTCATACTATTTAATTACTATTTTTCTCCTATTTGAAAATAATTACTTACTTGTTATAAGAAGTATGCTTACAGACTTGCGGTTTAAGCTCCAAAAATTAAGTAAGCGACTGCCTTCGTATGCACGGATAACAGTCCGCTTTCAATACCGTTGAATCCATCTTCTGCACTGGTTACACCTTATGACCTGAAAAAAAGGAATGTTTCAGTTTTGGTTCATTTACATTTTTGCTATATTAGAAAAGACTTTACCTGTCTCTATTATTCTCAATAGGTTTATTAATTTCTTTATACTTACTACCTTCCTTGTTAATTAATAATAACCTTTTTATTATTGTCTTAATAGTTACGTAAGTTTTAACAAAGTTATTCTGAGCATCATAAAATGATCTCAGAGTTTTTATACTATAAACTTGTAGATGCTTCTTCTTTTTGGACACAACCCATAATGCGAAGCATTACAGAGTGCTTTACGATGACTCAATTTTTTTTTTCTGCATCCGCAACTTGATCACGGTGGTGTACGATGAACCATACCGTAGTATGGTTCAGCTGGACAACATAGACAGCCTACTTGGTGACGTTATCCGATATCCATCCTGTACGTTGCTATGTTATGTATTTTACAATAATTATAATCGTCATAATTATAAAATGATAACCGAATAATAATCAAATAACCGAAACAATATAAAACCGAATATCTATAATGAACGATGTTTTAAACAAAAATCAATGACGTAAGAAACAATGATAATTGCCTAACAAAAATCCTAATAATTGCTTCAAATAATTATAAATTAGTTATTTATAATAATAGTAATAATAGTAAGTAATAAAATGATGGTAATAAAGCTAATAATAATAACAGCACTCTAAATAATTAAATCAGCGTAACATGGGCAATCGGACGCGGTCACGGTAGCTGTGGCTTGCGCCCGTCGCTCGCTCGGACCATTTAGTCGGTGAGTCCCACCGTGCCGGATCTCGCTGCTCACGACACCCCTCGACCTCTCTGTTTCTACTACCTTCTTCACAAATTTTTGAATTTCGACAAGAAAAAATTTTTTGAAACTAAACTTTTTTTATATCATTCTGAAAATTCTTAAGAATATTCAGAAGGCCTCAAAAACTATAATAAAAATAGTGGTAATCATCGAAAAAATTTTTATTTTTATTTTTAAAAGTAAAAAGACGACAATTTTTAATAACTTTTGTCGCATATTTTTTTAGAAATTTTATTAAAAAATGAAGAGAACAAAAAAATTTTTTAACTTAATTATGTTTGAAATAAACTAATAATAAAAAGAAGCGACAACAAAATTGCAAATATATCACATTAGTATCATAAAGAAAATGAATTGTAAATTTATCCTAATACTCGGCTTAAAACATTCATCTTGTAAAGATTTATTCAAATAAATTAAATCAATTTAACTTTTCTTTAAAAACTATTGTAAATAGTTGAGATATTTGAGAGTTTTGAGTATGCAGTGTAAGTAAATTGTTATTAATCATGTTTATTAAGTTTTGACCCTCGTTAAAAATTGTAAGGAAAGTAAAAAGTACTTACGTTTGTCGACAAGCGAATTTTCGTGATTTTTGTTTTGGCTTCTTTCGCTGATATTTTTTGGGTCCATTATTATTGTCACAATAATTTTTATCATTATCACTATTTATTTCTTTATCCATAATGATAGCTGTTAATTCACCATAACCACTAAACCGTAAAATTAATTTCTATTCAGTTAATCGAAATATCCAGGAGAATAAAAAATATAAAATTATAATAATATTTTATGATTTGCTCAGCGAAACAGAGTTCTATCGGTTGTAAAATTTTTAATAATAAATTATAGTCAGAAACAGCATGTATAAACGTAATGGGGTATGCATGCTGCCACAAATAACAACTTTTGATCAGCGAGATCGTCGCGATCGGGAAAACAAAAATAGCTATATTCATTGTTTGCTTTTGTTACTCTCGTTCTTCGCGGCCTTTGTTGTAGATTCAACTTTTGCCGTTGCAAAGTAGAGCGGCGCTCGAATAGCGTAACTTCATTGAATAAGTAACAAATAAAGAAAATAATTGAGATAATAACAATTACAAAACTGTAACAAACAATTACCTTATTAACTGTATTAATAGCGCTGGAAATAACTTAAAAATAATTTTTATGTTTTGTATGGAATAATAATACATTCATTAAAAATAGAAAATATATGCCATGCTCAGTAGATAAAGTCGCTACAAAACGTAATACCTACAAACAAATTTTACTCCAATGTTGCTGTAGTTTCAAAACAGATGAAAAGTTGTTTATTTCTTAATCAATTAAATAATTTGAAATGAATTATCTAAGGAAATAAAAGGAAAATTACAAATACAAGTATAATTTGTAAAAAATATTAAACAATAGTTGTAAGTGAGAAGAAGCAATATTCATATACTTATAACATCAGTTATGAAGAGTTTTTCAAAACATAAATAAAAAAAAATAAGTAAGTATTATTTTTATATTTCTAAAGAAAATTATAAAATTTATGTTATATCTCTAAAGAAAATTGTAATATGCAAATAAAATTGTCACATAACGTCGTATACAAATATGCCACTAAAAATTATGTTAATTGTTGATAGTTTGTTTATCTATGTCTGTTAATTTTAAGCAATGGAGTATTTCTATCCAACCGTGCAAAAAAATTCTAATTCAAAATGAATTTAAGATTTAAATTTATACTTTGACACAAATATGAATTAATTTTGAGATCAATCCAAATTTGAAATTGATTTGTAGATAAAAATTAGCACGTCAGTAGAACTTTTAATACTGCTTCAGAATTTTAATTAAGCATTAAGAATATCTTATTTATAAAATTAATCCTAAATATTTGTCTTTATTGAAATTCGAAGGAGGATTGAAAGTTCTACAGACGTGCTAATTTCTATCTACAAATCAATTTCAAATTTGATTGATCTCAAAACTGATTCATATTTATGTCAAAATATGAATTTCAATATTAAATTAATTTTGAATCAGATTTTTTTGTACGGGCATTAATTATTTTTAGTTTTCATTATTAAAATTTAAATGCTTTTAAATTCAAATAATATTTTTTTTTGCAAATTTAATAGAGTCTGAGATACTAATTTTTATTAATGTTTTTGATTTACAGTGATTCCAGTTGTTAATGTAAGGCATAGAAAGGAGAAGAAAATAATTTTTGATGAGTATTCAAATGCAGTTGAAACTCAAACCAGGATCAAATGTAGGGTAATAAAATATTTTTTATTTTCTTGTTACTGTTCTCTTTCAAATTCGAGTAATTATGCCGAAAACAGTCTAGTATTTCAATAATTATTCGAAGCTGTAAAAGGAATGAAAAAGTAAAAGAAGTGATTCTTTAATAATTATGACGAAAAGAAAACAAAACAGAAAATTGTAACTTCAAGCACCGAGCTTTGAATCATAAATGTAAAGTTGTCAAAAATTGATAACAAGAAAACTATCACAAAAATTTTATTAATTTTACCTCCTTTTTACATCAGAAGGCTTCAACTATTCTTCTTATTTTCTTCCATCAAACAAATTCTTTTGCTTTTTTGTTCATTCAGTAATATTTCTCGTTTATACTGGGAGAAAAGATTTTTTCATAAAATTTCATAAGGTTTAATAAAATTTCGGAGAATTAGTATAATTATTATCAATAACCGAAAGAATTGTTGATATAAAAATTCATGTATGTTCACATAATTTCATATAATGTTATAGAAGCTCATAAAATTTTATATAAAAATCATAAAATAATAAAATTTTATGCTGAGACCAGGAAGTAATTTCCATAATTCCATGAAATTTTTGAAATTTTATAGAATGGTTTAAAATTTCCTAAAATACTAGGACTCCTATTTCATACAATTGCATAATTATGAAGTTATATGGAATTTAATGTAATTTCATAGAATTTCTTGAAACTTCATTAATTTCTATGAAATTTAAGAAAAATTATATGAAATTACATGAATTAAATATTAATATGAAAAGAGATACATATGAAAAAATTTGAAATTCTATAAAATTTAATTAATCGTTATTCAATAATATAAATTCCCATGGAATTTTATAAAATATATAAAATTTTATGTGTTTATAAAAATTTTTCAAAATTTCATCAGGCCATTTTCTAGAAGACATTTTATGAAATTTCAATACTAAAATTTAATGAAAAACTTTTTCCCTGATAACTTCTCATTCTATTTAAATAAAATATCGATTGATTAAGAATGGAAATAATAAATAATTAATAATTCCCTTAAAAATAATCTTATAACTTAAATATAAGAATATAATAATAGATAATGAAATAGATAATTATTAAAAATTGTTTGATTACAGGTAATTTCAATTGTAAAATTCAATGAGCACCGTATGAAGTACATGGCTTCTTTTGTTACTGTGAATATCATCTACTCCGAGTGTCAAAACAATGTACAGTCGAAAAATGCCTGTGTTCCAAACCATAGTATGAAGTAGGTAATTGACTTTAGTTTGGAGCTCAGGCATCCATGAAAACGAATGTTATAGCCAAGATGGAAACAAATTAAAAATGGAAAAGAAAATTCACAAATTGGGAAAATAAAATAAACTGAAAAACAAGAAAATAATAAAACCTCCGATAATTTCCGTGAATGTGAAGAAAATTAAGGTTAGTAATAAAAATTTAACAAAAATTTGAATGGGTATTCGTCAATAAATTTTGATTACACCGAAAAATTAATATAAATCATCGAAAATGTGACAATATAATTAATTTTCTGATGATTTTTTTTTTTAGGAAAAGTTCCAAATTCAAAAAGACTGGATCTGATTGATGAACTTTTGAGATGCCAGAAGGTCAGAGCCAATGTTCGCCAATGTGGAAAGCTTCATGTATAAATTGGTATTGTATAATCATTTATGATTATACAGTATTATTGATCAATAAAATTGTTATGATGACCGAAGAAATATTAATCTTTATTATAAGTTATATATATATAAATATATATATAATACGTTAGTCACTGTTGTAGATGATTGTATAAAATTATTATTTCACAAAAATTATATTTCAAAAAATTATATATAAAAACTTCCTCAAGGTTTCAAAATGTTTTCTCAATTATTTAATAAACTCACAATAGTAACAGAAACGACCTAGCGTACGTCAAAAGAATTAGTACTTTCCGGAAAAAATTTTGTGAAATTGGAATATTGAAATTTTTACAATTTAATAAAATTTTTTGAATTATATAAGATTTGGTGAAAATGCATAAAATTTTGCGAAATTGTTACTAGAAATGCAAGGATTTTTGGCCCATAAGTTTTAAAATTCTTACCAAATTTCATGAAATTATATTAGGTTTGATGAAATTCCGCGAATTAAATCAAAAGTAAAAATTTAAATAAATTTGATAAAATAATAAATAATTTCATAAAATTTTATGAGGAGCCAAACCTTCGCTTTCGGAAAATACCATGAAGTATTTTATTTTATGACGATAATTTAATTAAAAATTTAGAAAAGTAGATAATTAGGTCCCAAGGAATTATTGCTAGAAACTCGTGAAAAATTTTATGAAAATAAAAGAAATTCATAAAATTTTATAAATTTACATAAAATTTCAAAAATTGCATGAAATCGTATGAAATTTTAGTATTGAAATTTTGTTAGATATTATCAAAGTTTGTCAAATTTTACAGTCATAAAATTTATAAAATTAAAAAAATTATTATCAAGACACAAAAGAATTTTTAATGTAAAATTTTTAAATAAATTGATAAAATTTCATACTTCATACAATTTTAAAAATTTTACAATACAATTTTACCGGATTCTATAAAATTATTTGAAACAAAATTTATAAAATGACATGAGAATTCATAGTCTTATCAGACCATATTCCACATGAAATTTGATGAAATTTCATAAAAAATTTTTCCTGGATCCTCGGTTCTGAAAAATTTAATTTCGTCAAGCCAAACATTTATGCTGACACCCTATATTTAATCATTGGATTGTAATATTATTTGAAAATTTTTCAGTTATAAAAATATTGCAATATATCAATTTTTAAAATTATTGTAATCAATTTGATTTCTGGAGGTTGTGTCTACAATGCTAAGTTAATAAATAAATTATCACTTTATGAAGATAACATTTTCTTCAATAAATGTATTTTAATAAATACTACCAAAAACATGTAGCATCTATTTACTTGGAATCGGTGAATATTTGTTCCTAATTAGTCCTTATTCTTCCATCTAGCAAAAAAAAATTTTAACTATATAATTTCCATTTAGTGCCATCTTACGGTCGATGGAAGAGTTGAGAAGGTGAAATTTTTGTTGTTATTTTATTCTCATTTCTAACCTAAATTTATTTTACGATTAGTCCAAAAATTCTCTGTTGTTAGTGATCTAAATGAAAATAAAAAGTGACGAAAATAATTATTGAACATCAAGGATTATTTGGATTATCAGTTTATAGGTAATTTCTCTGTAGAAAATTTTATTTATTTGACTAACTGATGGGTCCTAAGAGGTGGTAATTTTAAGCGCGAAATAAAGCAAATTATTATTTTTTTCGATGTACCAGTTAAAAATCAAAAGAACATAGATGATTACGATAGTCATTTGAGTATCCCTGACAAATTTTGTATCGTTTTATAAAAGATCTTTGTCAAAAATTGTTGAAAACGAAATGGCGCGTAACAGCATTTGAATGATCTAATTTTTTAAAAATGGCGTCTATTCTACAGCTTCTTAACGTTGTTGGATCAGGAACTTTATGTTGTGTATGGGTTTCAAGAAATTTAGCTAAATTCGGTTGACAGACTTTATCGAAACTAATGTCAGACTTGATACATACTGCAGCTAAATCTTTAAAGAACGGAGAATGTCGACTGTTTAAGTTTGGAAGGTGTTGGGGAGCAGGGAAAACTGGCTGGTTTCGTAGATTGATAGCGTCCTGATGTTTGTTCGTCCTTAAATGACGTTCAAACGTGTATAGTTTCAAAGACTTCAATGCAGTGGTACACAATAAACACCGGACACAGTCGTCTTCTAGTCTAAAGTGGTCTTGTGGTATATGTAATTCTTCCAAATAACGTTGATAAGTTCGAGCCCGATCATTTCGTACCGCCATTTTAGCAGTTATTCAATTTAAACACAGATTAATGAACGGATAACGCAAGTAAAAACAAACAGAAAGTAAAAATGAGTAACTCACGAAAACAAGTAATAATTATTTTAATAAACTAACTACCACAATCCAAAAAATTCAAAAAGTAGCATAAGCTACAAAAATTTGTGTCAAAACCAATAGATATTATGACCCAAATTTTACTTTTTGTAATTGAGTATTTTAGTTTATTTGTTGTTAATTACTTAAAAATAAATAGAAACAATTATTGTTATTAGTGCGGCGATTATTATTTAATTATTGTATTTATTTAGTTAATAATTTTATATTATTGTTACCGAAGGTATGATTAAATTAAGAAAATAAGCGTGTGAGAAATTATTACGAAGCCGAGCGAATCAATTGTAAAAGAAATTAAAAGACTGGAAAAATTATTCTAAGTTCCGAACAAGATTTAGTATGGGAAAGTGATGAATGGATATAAAATGAAAGAAATGACGATTATTATTTTGTAAGAAATAAATTAGTAAGCGAAAATTTTATAAGTCCCGAGGACAATTTAGTATGGAAAAATCAACGAATGGATATATAATGAAGGAAATTGCGATTAAAATCATAAAGAATTGTGAATTTGACGAAACGAATGGATAGAGAATGAAGAAAATTGCGATTAAAATAATAAAGAATTGAGTTTCGAAAATAAAAACTTAGAATTTGGCGAGACGAATGGATAGAAAATGAAGGAAATTACGATTAAAATAATAAATAATTATTTTTGAATGCTAGTTCGAGGGCACCGGACAGGTGTCTAAAACGACCCTTCCGGTTCGTTACAAGAGAGTTGGGGGAAAAATGATAAACGCCAAAATTTGGCTCGATAAAGGAAGCAGTTCTTTCTCGGGAGAATTACTCGGGCGAATACTCTTCACCAAGTAATTCCAGAGAATGATACTCTACCTGGAGTCTGACCAAGGCCCAGGTAAGTTTCATGAACCGACCGGATGAAAGTGCTTCTCTCCGTGTCGAAGCCTTCAGCAGAGGTACGGTAGGTGATCATAAGCCGTGTAGGTGGGGGCGAAGAGGACACTCTCCATTCGCTCTCGGGGTAGAGGTTTAGGCCCAGGGGTGACGGCTAGTCTCCTGGGGGAAGCGGGGAACCAGCTCTTGACAGTTAGTTCGCGATTTTGAACCGCGAATAATGTGTGAAAAGAGTGTTCTAATATATTGTTTATATTGTTTAATTTGTTTATATTGTTTATATCGTTTATTAACATGATCAGGCCAATAAAGAGGTTTCTCTTTTTCTTTGATTTATTTAAAATGAAGTGTTTTGTTTATATTTTGTTATTGATAATGTAATCCCCGTTTATGACCCTGGACTCCGGCGAGCAAATTTCGAGCCGGGGACAAATTAGTTTAATTTTATTTATTTTTATAATTTTTGAAAACGTGGACGTTACAATATTAAAAATTAACAAGCAAACAACTGTATAAAATGTTTCATGAAAACGACTAAAATAGAAATATAACCCAATAACTAATAATTATTTTAATCAATAAAAAGATAAAATTAAAAGATATTTTATTATTTATTAAATAAGTCACTTTTTTTACCTTCTTTTTACTTAGCACAACTGTCAATTGAGGCAAGAAACGTAAAAAGATCAGTTTATCATAAAAAAAAACAAAGACGAAAAACTATTGATTCTAAAAATTAATTCAAAGCAATTAAAACATTTGAATTAATAAAAGAATAATATCATAAAAGTACATTGATATTTTCATACCCACACGGTGTTGTCATTGAGTAAATGACTTATCTTTAGTGTAAAAATCAAACTTTATCTGACTCTCTCTATAAATATTCTAAGAGGAAACCCACGGGCCACAATGCCTTGAGTTTGTTGTTAGAGCTCAGACAGAGTAAACTCACGGGCTTCGTCAACTGGAGTCTGTTGTTACATGTCAGATCATGTGCAGTTATGGAATTTATTAAATAAAAAAATATAAATATCAATTTTCAGAATAAACCCACGGGCCGCAATACCGAAAGTCTGTTGTTGAAGCTCAGATCATGTGTGGTTATGGAATTTGGTGAATAAGAAATCTCAGTCAAGAACTTTAAGAGTAAACCTACGGGCCGCAACACCTGGAGTTTGTTATTAAATCTCAGATCATGTGCGGTTATGAAATTTATTAAATAAAAAAATATACATATCAATTTTAAGAGTAAACCTACGGGCCGCAACACCTGGAGTCTGTTGTTGGAGCTCAGGTCATGTGCGGTTATGAAATTTAGTGAGTAAGAAATTTTAGTCAAGAATTTTAAGAGTAAACCTACGGGCCGCAGCACCTGGAGTCTGTTATTAAATCTCAGATCATGTGCGGTTATGAAATTTATTGGATGAAAAAATATAAATATCAATTTTCAGAATAAACCCACGGGCCGCAATACCTGGAGTCTGTTGTTGAAGCTCAGGTCGTGTGCGGTTATGGAGATTGGTGAATAAAAAATCATAGTCAAGAACTTTAAGAGTAAACCTACGGGCCGCAACACCTGAAGTCTGTTGTTGGAGCTCAGGTCATGTGCGGTTATGAAATTTAGTGAATAAGAAATCTTAGTCAAAAATTTTAAGAGTAAACCTACGGGCCGCAACACCTGGAGTTTGTTGTTGGAGCTCAAGTCATGTGCGGTTATGGAATTTGGTTAATGAGGAATCTTAGTCAAGAACTTTGAGAGTAAACCTACGGGCCGCAACACCTGGAGTCTGTTGTTGGAGCTCAGGTCATGTGCGGTTATGAAATTTAGTGAGTAAGAAATTGTAGTTAATAATTTCAAGAGTAAACCTACGGGCCGCAACACCTGGAGTCTGTTGTTAAATCTCAGATCATGTGCGGTTATAAAATTTAGTGAGTAAAAAATTAAAATTATCAATTTTAAGAATAAACCTACGGGCCGCAATACCTGGCGTTTGTTGTTAAAGCTCAGGCTGTGTGTGGTTGTTAAAATCAGTAAATAACAGATTTTATACGGGAATTTTTCGAGTTAGCCTACGGACAGCAACACCTGACACTCAGGTCGTGTATTGACCTGAAATTCTATCAAATAGAATATCCATTTACTATCCCAAGAAAAATTTTTTTTCTCGACCCTTAATAGCATGGTCCTTTTATTACACAGGTACTTCATACTCCGCGAATAATACATCGCACGACTCTAAAGATCATCTGTGTTGGTCAGTTTGACATTATCATGCCTTATAATCATTTCGGCGAAAATTTTAAATGCCTTCAATGTTTTTTTTTAGGTTGTAATTCTCTAAATCCACGTGCTTACAACCAACCTCAATTTTTTTGACATTTCGAATTAGACTATTTTATTAATCGATACGTGTGAACTTGCTTCTTTTTCACGTTGCGATCGTTTTTTTTCATGTTATTGTTACTAAAGTTTTGCTCTCTTTTTATCGCTAATTGTTTTGCCTCAACTTCCAGGCCCTGAATATCATCGTTGATAAAATTCTTAGAATTTAATTAACAACGTGGATTATTAAGTCCGGGAATTTTAGTTTGTTAAAATTATTTGATGAAATTTTACAAGAATTAATTTTATAATTAATAATAGAATTACGAGTCGAATTTGGGAATAAATTTATGCGTTGGTTTTTAGTTCAAAATTTTGGGAATTAAATTATTAGTTGTGAAAATATTTTTCATTTTAATTGTTAGCTAATGACTGAAATAATTAAGTAAAATTTAATGTAATAATTTTCTGATATTAAATTTTTGTAATAACTTTTATAATTCAAAAATAAAAGTAAAATAAAATTAGAGAGTGTGTGAGCGGGTTATGTGTGTGAGAAGTGTGCGGGTTATGTGTGATAGAGAGTGTTAATAGTGTAAAGTATTGGTAGTCCGGTGGACTTAAAATCAAGTTAAAAGTGTGTGGAGGTAGTTTTGTTCAGTTTTCCGGTGGACTTGTAATTTTAAGTTTAGTCTTAGGCAGGTGTGGGAGACCGTTCGTTCGAAAAAGCCCAATAGTTTTAGGCAGGTGTGGGAGACCGTTCATTAGAAAAAGCCCAAATAGTTTTAGTCAGGTGTGGGAGACCGTTCGTTAGAAAAAGCCTAACTACACGGAGAAAAATTAATAATAGTATTTACTATACGAAGATATTAACTCCTACTATCTGAAATGGTAATAAAATTAATTAGTCACAAAATAATAGGTGTGATCATTGACAATTGTACTAGTTACTTTTAATAATGGTAACGATTACTATCGAAAATGATAATTGTAATTATTAAAAATTATAACTGCTATAATCGAAGATGGTAACTGTAACCATCTCAGTTTGTAAAAATTCTGAAAGAAAAAATAATATAAATTTATTTAATTTAATTCTTTATTTGCATCCATATTTTAGTTATGAACATTTTTTCCTTTAAAATATTAAAACAAATAATCGTTTAAATCCATATATGATAAAAATTGCCAAATATTAGAGCTGTTATTAATTATTTTGAATGATTGACTATGATTATCAAAATAGTAATCATCCAAGATTTGAGTTACTAAAAAAGTCTTATTATTATCAATTATTAATATTTTTTAACAAGATAAAATAATGAAACATCATTTGATGGTTCCATTATAATTGAATTAATTGTAATCCTATCATCTATATTATTAAGAATATATCATTAAGAGAAAATACTTTATCTCTAGATTCATAATTAATAAATGACCTTATATCTTGTGAATTATTGACATTTTTACAGATATAAGCTCACTCCGACATTATACTTTACTCATCGAGATCTTTCATTTGAGTACCCACATCAATTTTTCATATACTTATATATTATATATATTAGGGTGTGCCAAAAAAAGACGATATTTTTTTTTTTTCACTCTTAGCCCAAAATATGATAGGATATGTCTAAACAAAAATTCTGTCAAAAGGCCAGCTCTTAATTTCAATTTTAAGAGCTCCTTCATCGAACTTTAAGTTTTCCCATATAAATAACATGGAAAGTACGGTTTTAAACAGTATTTTACCCTGCAAGCTGTGAAGAAAATTTTTTTTGATAAAATGAATGATTGGACCTTTTTAAGCATTAAATTTCTGAGAAAAAATTTCGTTGAGTCATAAATCAATCGTCATTATTTAAGTTTTTACGGATCTTTGAAATTTGAATTTTTTGAAAATTTTACGTTTTTGCATTTAACAGCCAAACTATTGGAGATAGAAAAAAAAAAATTAAATAGCAATTTTGTAGTTCGTTTGATGCTCTATAACAAAGTTCTTAACAATTTTTTTGTATAATCAATAACAAAAAAGCTACAGACCTACAAAGTTTTGTTTTTATTATTTTTCACTTTTTTCAATTGAACTATCGATGATATAGAACAAAAAATTTAGTATAAATTTTTTGAGATACCAAATTTGCAACAAAATTGTATAGGTGAGATTTTTCGTATTATTGATGGTTAAAAGTTACAGGCTCAACAAATTCTATTTTTATGATTTTTCATCTATATCATGTAGTATATCAATAATGTATATAAAAAATTAATAATAAATATAAAGTACATTCAATTTTTTACAAATTTATGCTTGGTAAACTTTATATACTGTCTGCAGTTCCTAGATCAAAAATTGTTTACTAAAATCCAGTAAGAATCAGAAGAACTACAACAAGAATTTGTGAAATAGAACCCTCCTTCAAGTTGTTTACTATGACTAGATTATTATAATTATGGTTTATGATGAAATATACACGATTAGATTAAATAATGATGATAATAAATTTATAATTACTTTGCAAATAAAACAGATAAAAAAGTTTTTTATAGTTTTGATTATATATTTAGACTCTAAAGAAATATGTTTCCTTTTCAATATCAATTAATCGCAATTTAACCCAGAAAAATTATTACACAAAAGTAAATTCTCAATATTTTATGTTTATGTTTCTATAAATATTAATATTTGCATTGAACTATGTGTTTTCTATAAAAATGAAGTTGTTATCGCTGCCAATATTCAAATTTAAATTCAAATTATCCTAAGGAATTCGCATTTAACGCCCTCTAAGCATTTATTGTTTTACCGCTTAATTGATAAATTTTCCCCGGGAGAACGCCAATTAGTGAATTCTATTGTCTTTCGTTTTAATTAGTCTTCAATTGAGGTTGGTTTTTTAAGAGTTATTTATGTAATAACAACAATTATACTTTTTTGGAAAAAAAAACAATGTCTAGTAAAACTAATCAAAGAAAATACATCAACTTAGTTGGCTTCGAATCGAAAAATTTAAATAATTTAAAATTACCGATGAATCGTGACGTTTTATGTTTGTTTTTCTACAAACATAGAACAGAAAAACGAATTATCCGCGAAAGTGCTAAACTTGTTCTTTTTGAGGTTAGTAAGGTGTGGCACTTTCGCGGATAATTCGTTTTTCTGTTCTATGTTTGTAGAAAAACAAACATAAAACGTCACGATTCATCGGTAATTTTAAATTATTTAAATTTTTCGATTCGAAGCCAACTAAGTTGATGTATTTTCTTTTGATTAGTTTTACTAGACATTGTTTTTCCAAAAAGTATAATTGTTGTTATTACATAAATAACTCTTAAAACCCAACCTCAATTGAAGACTAATTAAAAACGAAAGACAATAGAATTCACTAATTGGCGTTCTCCCGGGGAAAATTTATCAGATTAAGCGGTAAAACAATAAATGCTTTAGAGGGCGTTAAATGCTGAATTCCCTTAGGATAATTTGAATTTCTAAATTTTGAATATTGGCAGCGATAACAACTTCATTTTTATAGAAAACACATAAAGTTCAATGCAAATATTAATATTTATAGAAACATAAACATAAAATATTGAGAATTTACTTTTGTGTAATAATTTTTCTGGGTTAAATTGCGATTAATTGATATTGAAAAAGGAAACATATTTGCTTTAGAGTCTAATATATAATCAAAACTTATAAAAAACTTTTTATCTGTTTTATTTGCAAAAGTAATTATAAATTTATTATCATCATTATTTAATCTAATCGATGTATATTTCATCATAAACCATAATTATAATAATCTAGTCATAGTAAACAACTTGAAGGGAGGGTTCTATTTCACAAATTCTTGTTGTAGTTCTTCTGGATTCTTACTGGAGACTTTTAGTAAACAATTTTTGATCTAGGAACTGCAGACAGTATATATAAAGTTTACCAAGCATTAAAATTTGTAAAAATTGAATGTACTTTATATTTATTATTAATTTTTATATATATTATTGTTATATACTACATGATATAGATGAAAAATCATAAAAATAGAAATTTGTTGAGGAGCCTGTAACTTTTTAACCATCAGAAATAATACGAAAAAAATCTCACCTATACAATTTTGTTGCCAAAATTTGATATACTAAAATAATTTATACTAAATTTTTGTTCTATATCATCGATAGTTCAATTGAAAAAAGTGAAAAATAATAGCAAAACAAAAACTTTACAGTAGGTCTGCTAGCTTTTTGTTATTGATTAATATACAAAAAAATTGTTAAAAAACTTTGTTATAGAGCATCAAACGAACTACAAAATTGTTATTTAATTTTTTTTCTATCTCCAATAGTTTGGCTGTTAAATGCAACGTAAAATTTTCAAAAATTCAAATTTCAAAGATCCGTAAAAACTTAAATAATGACGATTGATTTATGACTCGATGAATTTTTTCTCAGAAATTTAATGCTTAAAAAGGTCCAATCATTCATTTTATCAAAAAAAATTTTCTTCACAGCTTGCAGGGTAAAATACTGTTTAAAACCGTACTTTCCATGTTATTTATATGGAAAACTTAAAGTTCGATGAAGGAGCTCTTAAAATTGAAATTAAGAGCTGGCCTTTTGACAGAATTTTTTGTTTAGACATATCCTATCATATTTTGGGCTAAGAGTGAAAAATATCGTCTTTTTTGGCACACCCTAATATATATATATATATATATATATATATATATATATATATATATATATATATATATATATATATATATATATATATATATATTAGGGTGGGTCAAAAAAATCGATTATTTTTTTTTTAACTTCTAATATTGGAAAGTTGGTTCTCAGGCACCTCTAGAAAATGCTTATATATCCATTAAATTCATGAATTGTAGATATTTTCATTAAAATTTCAGCTCATATTGCTAGAATGAAAGTTTTTAACTATTTTTTACCCTATTCATAAATGTAAGGAAGCTTTACTTTTGGATAAAGAGAATGATACGTCTGTTTTTATTACTTACAAGGAAAGGTTCCCAGGTTTCCAGCTCCGATTTTGATGCGATTGAAATACGTTATTTTTATAATCGATTAAAATAATAAAATGACTTCTTACACAACGAACAACGAATAATCGCTTAATTTTTACATTCCGGAATTTCACAGTGAATATTACCTCCATCTCCAAACGCAAAACTCACAGGATTTCGCGTTTGAATTTGAATTTATTTGGTTTTGTCTCAACGTAACTTTTGAACCAAGAATATTGAAATTTCAATGAAATTTTGAAATTTTATTATTTTAATCGATAATAAAAATAACATATTTTAATGGCATCAAAATCGGAGCTGGAAACCTGGGAACCTTTTCTTGTCAGTAATAAAAACAGACGTTTCATTCTCTTTGGCCAAAAGTAAAGCTTCCTTACATTTATGAATAGGGTAAAAAATAGTTAAAAACTTTTATTCTAGCAATATGAGCTAAAATTTTCATGAAAATATCTAAGATTCATGAATTTAATGGATATATTTGAAAAAGTTATTAGAAAATTATTGAAATCAGAAAGCATTGGGGTTCGGTTACGAATATCTTTTAAACGGTTGTAGTAATCAATTTTACATATCAGACCTTTTTTGGAGAGCGTTAAATTTCCTACAAAATTATGGCATATTCATTTGACAACTATTATTTTCCAATAAGGTAGGAAATTAAAAAAAAAATTTATATATATATATATATATATATATATATATATATATATATATATATATACGTATATATGAAAAATATATAAAAAGGCATGTGGGTACTCAAATGAAAGCTATTGATGAGTGTAACATCGGGATGAGCTTACATCTTTAAAAATATCAATCATTAAGAAATGACCTTATATCTTGTAAACTATTGACATTTTTAAAGATATAAGCTCATCCCGATGTTACACTCGTCGAGACCTTTCATTTGAGTACCCACATAAATTTTATATATATATATATATATATATATATATATATATATATATCTATATATATATATATATTAGACTGGGCCAAAAACTGACTATTTTTTTTCTATCGATACTGTGAAAATATCATTCATGATGATAAAAAAATTATTGTGCAAGTTTGAGTCCTTAATAATAATATTAAGGGGTGTATCGTTACGACTATTGATTTTTCAACAGTAATCGCATTTTTACTCAAAATTCGTTAATTATCAATCTGAAAAATTTTAGCGATATGTATTCTTATAGGAAATTAAATTTCCTAAAAAGTTATCTTTGTAAATTACTGTAAAACAAGCCGTTTCCTTGTAATCATGCCTTAAACAAAGATTTATTTTTTCAATTTTGCGTTTCAATTTTGGAT
Source organism: Cotesia glomerata (assembly GCF_020080835.1). NCBI lineage: Eukaryota > Metazoa > Arthropoda > Insecta > Hymenoptera > Braconidae > Cotesia > Cotesia glomerata. The sequence continues at coordinate 24,672,879 of NC_058161.1, read as the reverse complement.
TTTTGTAGCTACCAGAAATATCAATATTTTTACAATTTAAAATACTTATTTTCAAAGGAAATTTAATGCTCTACAAAAAAGGTCTCTTAACATTTTTGATTAAATTCACTCCTTTCAAAGTTATTCGACGTTGAAGTTAAATTCAAAAATAATTTATCGTTTTTCGCGTTACACATGATTTTTTCCTTTTTGATTGAAAAATTTATGACTTTAATATTGAGAATAATTTTTTTTGTTGGAAGACTAAATTTTTTTATAAAATCATAATTTACCAATGTATTATTTTGCTTTTTAACGATTAATTATCGACATAAATTCATTTTACTGTATTTAACTAACTGCAATAGTACAATAAATACGGTCACTTTATTATAATATAGTTATTTGTATAGGGATATATTTTTTCTATAAACTTACACTTTTAAACTTCCGTTTTTAGCCCTCTTGTTGTTTTGTCCTTTTTAATGTCAACGAGAATTTAATTTTACTCTCCCTCCACGATTACATTTGTAAGTGTTTATTAGCGAAGTCGACCACCTGAAAATGACCTTGAAAGTTTCACGTTACAGCGCTGCGAGTTATCGTGAGCTTTTCCGTAATCTGTTACCGAAGCTGAAAACATAGCCTTCCTTTCTCCCACCACCTTGCTTCTATTATTGCGCTTTTCAAAAAAGGGAATACTATCCGTGTATAATAACTTTGATTTCCTTTGATCGGAAAATGACCTTGATTGTTATACGCTACAGCGCTGCCTTTCTTCACGCCAAAGCGCTGCGAGGTATCGTGAGCTTTTCCGTAATCTATTACTGAAGCTGAAAATATAGCCTTTCTTCACTCCCACCCCCTGCTTTTTATCATTGCATTGTTCAAAAAAATGAATACTCTTTGTGCATAATTACTTTGATTCTATTCTTCATTGTGCAAAGTAACTTAAACGTTGTCAACGCAAATTTGAGTTTTCATTAAGTATTTATTTATTGTTTGGTATATAATTTTCTTCTTTATTTCTTTAGATTGTTTAATTGTAATTGATAGTTTGAATTTATTTATGGTATTGTAAATTAACTTAACATTAAATATTTATTTATACCGGATCTGGGTGTTGAAAAGAAATTATAAACACTGATTCGTGGTTTTCTCGTTTATTATATAAAATATCACAGTTTAAAATTAGTGAACACTTGACTCTTAATAACTATCATAAATTTAACTTCTTAATTTATTTGAACTATTTAATTAAGTAATCCGAGAATTATTATTAAATTAAGTATTTGAAAGTACTGTAATTATAATCATAAAGACGAGTTATTAATATGTTGGCACCATACACAAATATCAATTTAAGGTTTAATAAGAGCGTTGAGTTAGTCAATTTTACCAAGATTTGAATACGAGCTCAGATTTAATTAATTGCATGAGTTTGTTGATCTATTATTTTATCACAATAAAAATTATTGATGACGCGACAATAGTTAGTACGAGCGATGATACGAGTGAAGAGCACGGAGGAGAGTCAGAACGCGAACTGAACTCAGCAGTCACAAGAGAGGCTTGAATAAAGGCAAGAGATTATAAGATTATTTGCATACCTGGTGATCAGTGACGTCACCTCATCCAGGTATGACAACGACTTGAACTGAAGACAATTTTAATTAATGAGTCATGCAGGTATTATATTATTAAGACTGAATATTATTTAATCTCTTGTGAATGCTGATTCAACATGTAAAATAATTTATATAGTATGTAAAGCATGATCCCGAGATACCGGCATAACAACAATCGAGAGGTTACGTTTTAATTATTATTATTAACCAATTCATTATTATTAAATTATTATGAAGGACACGAAATTGGTACCTGAATTTCCGATGGTGGAGAATTGTCCTGGATGAGTTGTTGAGTAGATTTGTACAAGATGCACTGGATAATTGGAATTCCGTTATGAACACTTTATAAATACTGAGCACGTGTAGTTAGCCACCGCGTGTAGATTAATTGTGCCGGTTGGCGCGTAATCGTCTATCTGCCTCGGGGAGTTGACTATCAGGGTGCGCGTCAGTCGCAGCACCACTGATGCAGTAGAGTGCGAATTTACCAAGTGTTCTGGCGCGAACATTTGGTATTTACGCAACATCTAGATTTTATCAGAATTTGTAATAAATCCATAGGTATTGACATTATTTAATCAAAAGTGTGTAATGTACTTTTACTGTATATATATATATATATTTTTTTTTTCAGTCACAAGAAGAACTTGCTGATATCATAAAAAACGGTGGGCGAGTAGGATTCCACCTGCAGCACTATTGTCAGATTTATCTGAAACTGATGATCAAACGCGTTTTAGAAAAAAATCTACTGGTGCTTCCCAAGACAATAACACGCGTGATTTATTAAACAAAAAGTTATCAGCCATCAGTAAGGTATTGTTTAACTTTATTATTGATGAATTTCATTTTTGCACCTGACATTTTTCAGAATTTTTTTTTACACTTCTATATTTAGGACGAAAACTTTTTAAAAAACTTTCCACTCGTAGAAATTAAAAAAAAATACAAGTTTAATTGAAGCAAAATATGTTATTAAAAATAATTTATTTATTAAATAAAATTAAGAAATGTTCAGGTGTCTGCTGATTTAGGGTTAATCTTTATTAAAAAATATTTTATCTCAATTTGACTTTTTAAAGTACATATTAATTGTAAATAATTGATTATACTATAGACAATTATTATTTTAATAAAAGTATCTCTGACGATAAAATACGGATCTGTATTTTAGGTCAATTTACTTTGAATTTTCTTTTTATTTGGGTAAATGCTTCAATAATTTTTTCACTTCTATTTTTACTTTTCACTCAAAAATGTTATAAGTTTTTAAAGATTATTGTTGTCAATTCGATTTTCTGAAGTCGTTGCCGCTATTTTTTGAAATAATTCCCATCAATGTAGTATAAATTGTTGTATAAATTTAACAGTAATGCAGTACTAGATACGTCCAGTTAAATTAAGCGCAATAATATTTAACTTCTATAAATTTATTTTTCAAGGCCAAGAAGTAAGATATATCTTTTTCAAAATAAGTAGAAATTATTTTTTAGATTACATATTTCACATGACTATGTCGGAACGATCTCAAACATTCTGATAAAAATATAAATGAATTTTTATAACAGAATCTATAAGATATACTTTGAAATTTTTAGATGTTTTATTTGAAATTTTTTAAACTTTATCATACTAATTACATACAATATTACAACTTATACACTTTATAATTGTTTAATTATTCACGAGCGGTCCCAGCTATTACAGGTTCATCGATTACTCTAAACATTACAAAATCTCGGAAAAAAGTGTTATGATAAGGAGATACATTATTTAATTATCTACTTTTATCCGAGCGTTTTTTCGAAATTTTCATTTGCTTAAGGAAAATTCATTCATCTGTAATAGCTTTGCTTTTGAAGAGTGCAACAAAGATGGTTTGATTTCTCTCGGTGAGTACGAGAAAAGAAAAATATGGGACCTTTTCTTAAGTTGCAAAACTTTATTGAGGAAATATGTAATATTTTTTGTTCAATTAACAACTATATGCCCTATGACTCAAAATCTTACTGTTGTCTAACATACGTCAGAGGTCTTTATTATTATTTCAATTAAATTAACTAAAGTTGGTTTGACAAAAGTAATGATGAATTCAATTTTCTGTTTGAGCAGTGTATTTTACTTTTTATTGTAAAGGATCATAATTTTATGCATGACATAAAAAGCTACTGTTTTTTCTTATAGCTTCTGGGTGATTTCAGAACAAAATTAAAAGGATTACAATTAAAAATCTAAATTTTGTCGGGTTCATTTCTATTAAGTTCAAGATTATATGTGATGAGTAAATATAGTGTTTAGAAAACTATATTCATTCAAGATATTCATTAAAGGGTTAGGGGTAGTCAGAGACACGAAAAAATGAGAATTTTCAGTATTTTTTTTTTTGCTATTAAATTATGTTATTTTACAAAAGTAACAATATGGCATTATTACACAATGTTTTGACTCGAAGTCACGAAAATTTAGAAAAAAAAAAAATTAATAATTTCAAAGTTATAGCTGTTTGTGTTGACCTAGTTCCAAAAAGGTCACTTGCGGATTAAGGGCAATCATAAGTCCTTGGAGATTTATCAAAAAATCAATCGGATTGCAAAAATTAGTTTTATAAATAGATTATCTTGGGCCTGATCCAAGCTTTTTTTTTTCAAAAATTAACAAAATGTCGGCCTCAGGAAATTTTTTTCTAGATTTTAGGGAAAAAATCAACAGTTACTTGGTCATAAAAAATCGAAATTTTCGAAAAAAAAAAATCCTTCGATCAGGCCCGAGTTTATTATGTATTCTAAAAGCTGTATACATTTCATTAAAATCTACCGAGCGGTTTTCGAGTTACAGTAGCCACTAGTTCAAAAAACATAAGAGATTAATTTTAAAAGTTCTAATTCTACAATAACCATATACTATTGTTATGTATGTGTAAAATATGAGTTGTTAACTATCGTTCTTCCTGCACTTTGTACTGTTTTAAGCTATATCTTCTCAAATGATAACACTCGTTTAAATTGTTGCGCTATTTCTTATAAATACTTATAAATATAATTAAAGTCTACCTACTTAATTGAATTTACAACTAAAAACAATTATTATGATAATTATTATTATCGTAGTCTAATAATAATATTAATTCAATATTAATTGAACTAAATATTTATGATAATTTCATAATAGAGCTTGATTATAAAATTTCTTGGGAGTGTTTTTCTCATGAAAGGTACAAAAATTGATAGGTACAAAAATCGTGTGTTGCTCACTTCTTAGCTATCTTAACAATTTTTAAAATAAAATAACAGTCAAATTAAAAAGAAATTTTTCTTCCAAAATAATAAAAAACATTAAATCGATGAACATTATTGTTAAAATTTAAAAGAATGGGAAGACAGAATAAAATTTTTTATTAAGAATGTAAGACCCACGTGATTTTATTATGAAAAAATTTTTCTTTCATTTTCTTTTTCTCAAAAAGGAAACGAGTCAAAAATAATGTCATTGATTAATTCGTTTCAATTTTTTCGTTTTAGTTCTAAAGAAAAAAAAACATGACTTGAGATGAAAAAATATAAAACAGTTCTTTGAATTTTTTCATGGTGTATTTTCTTTGGTTATGAACAATTCTTTATCGCTGTCACTATTTGCATTCATTACATTGGCTATTATCGCTTCAAAATTTTTATAATTTTTTATATGCCTTCAGGAATCGTAAATTTTTCAACCGATCACTTCATGGAAAAAGATTAATAATCGTTTTGCTGAGATCATCCATCATGTGATGAAAATAGTGTAAACAAACGAACAAAATCTCGTTGGCAAAAATATGTTACTGATGATGCATCCATTGAGAAGAAAAAAAAAAGTAGGTATGCAAAAGTTAATGCTATCAGAAATTATCAAAAGTATGCGTATATATAGATTGCAAGTTGGCTTTATTTGAAGTAAATAAAGGAAGCTTTAATTTTATGAGAAGGACAAATTAAAATAAACTTTTCATTTTGTTGGTTCAATGATGATTTTAATAAAATTGAAGTGAAGTTGAGACTCAGATTTTTATGATTATTAATAATTTGAAAATGATCATTGACAATTAAAGGAGTATTTTTTATATGAAGATGTTGCACGCTACTAAAAATGCTTTTTTAAATTTTAATCCATTTACATCTTATATTAGAAACAATGATATATGTCAATCAAAGAGATGTTTATGTGTGCACTTTTATACTATCACTTCTTATCATAATCTATAGGATAGTTGTAATAAGCTGATGAATTTATACTTAATTTAGATTTAGAAATAACAATATTAGTATATTCACTCTTAATGTTGTAAATTATTGATTTGTATGTCAAATTCTTATTAAAGTATTCATTCATCCATAACTGGTTTTAGATTGTTTGGTTTCATGATAAATTCAAATGTAATACTTACTAAGCATAATCATTAGAAGAAATTATAATCAACTAAATATACGTATATCGTTCGATTGTAATTTTATCTTGACGTTTTAATTTGTTTAAATTTTTTCACCCAACTACGTTTGAGGAATTTTTTGATGACAGTATGCGGTTGAACGAATGTATGATTCAAGCAATTCCGATTTGAAATCAGATACATCAACTGATAATTTTTTTTACAACCCTTAATGAGAGGGAAGGAAGTAATAATAATAAAACGCCTGACGATGATGATGTAAATATTGACGTGGGTGATGAAAGTCTCTGTTATGATGTTACATCCATAAGCAGCAGTTGCAATGATGATTCACAGCATTTGCTCATGCTGTAATGACGATTATATATAAGGTTCTGACGATGATTATGATCTGCCGTCGGTGGTACTTGCATTACTTAATGAAAAGTTGATTCGATGCCAAGCCAAGCGAAAAGTAATCGATCACTATAAAATGTGTTTCCACCTGCCAATCTTAAAGAGTATCTGGACGTATTATTAATGATAGGAATGTTTTCAATTTCGAAAAATTTAACAAATCCCGATCAAAATGATTTGCTGAAGTTGAGCGAGGCGAGTGAAGATCAAGCGCGCTGGACCTGATTGCATGAATCGTTATTTAAAGGGATTGTGGTTATTATTCAAGATCAAAAATTTTTGGTGTTACCGATTTGATAAAATAACTCTTAATTTTTTTTGTGAAACTTGTAACGTAATTCTCGTCAAAAAAAAATTGCCAAACAATTCTAAAAAAGAAAATGTTCAATGTGAAAAATTTAAAGAACAATTTTGTGTTTCTTTTCAATCAACAATTTATTTCATGAGCGTAGATATTAAATATCAAATTCAATTAATTTTAAATCAACCTGAAATTCAAAATAGTTTTTTTAGTCATGTGGAAACTGAAAATCGATTATCTAATATGTTAGATATTCGAGACTCTAACTTATATAAAAAATTTAAAAAAGACTGCCCGGATATTTTTACATTAAATTATAACACTGACGGTGCTCCTATATTTAAAAGTTTGAAGCAGAGCTTTTGGCCACAACAATTAATTATTAACGAATTGCCTCTAGAAGAACGTTTTAAATATATCATTCTAGCTGGTGTTTTCTTAACAGATGCTGAACCTAAGTCAGAATTTATTAATCTTTACAATAAAGAATTGTGTGATCAAATTATTGACCTGACGAACAATGGCGTTGATATATTTAATCATTCAACCGGAAAAAATTGTAATTTAAAGTTTACGCTACTTTGTTGTTGTGTCGATACGCCGGCACGCGCAACATGTCAAAATCGAGTGAAATTTAGTGGCTATTATGGATGTAGTGGGTGTTATGAGCCGGGTTTTTATGTTGGACATGCGGTGCACTATCCACTTAGTGAGGATGAACCAAATTTACGAACTCATGAATCTCATTTGGAAAATATCAAAGAAGTTGAAAAAATAAAAAAAACATCTCTTTTAAAAAGTAAGGTACCTACAATTATGGGTGTTAAAGGACCTATGAGTTTTGTTGAAAAATTGCCTCTCTTTGATAGGATTTGGGGGTTTCCAATAGACTACATGCATGGTTGTTTGTTAGAGTTACGCGCCAGCTATTGGAATTATTAAAGACACCCGGAGTAAAATTCAAAGTAACTAAACAACAACGCGAGGCTGTTGATAAAGGTTTGACATCTATAAAACAACCTCATGAAATATACAGATTACCTCGACCGACTGCTTTTCAGTCTGTTCTACTTCTAATTCTATTTCATTTTTCAGCAAAAAAATATTATTACTCGAAAAAATGAAGTTCTTTCGACGGCAGTATGTATCATAAGTCATAAGTAAAAATTTGTCTTTCACTATTATTCTAGGGATTTGTCTACTAATCAAATTTCTTTTATAAATTAAGGTTATTTTGGTACGACCAACTGACAATAAACTAGCCAAAGAATCTGAAGAAGAAACCGACAAAAATGTTACGATTCCTGTATCACCTTCGAGCGAAGGTTTATTTTCATCACCACCACACCATTGCCATAGTAGCCACCCAGTGAACACATGACTTCAATATGACGTCATTTATAAGTCATAGGAATGTCACAATATTTTACGTAAATATGACGTAAAATTGACCTGTCTTGTGATCCAATTATGATGTAAAAATATATGATATATTTTTGACATCATACTGATGTAAGTTTATTACTTCTCCATGATGTAACGGAAATGACTTAG